>NW_017217338.1:0-12595 GCF_001704415.2 Capra hircus | reverse complement strand
GGGAACTTCTTGAGTTGCAGCAAGGTGTGAAGGACCCTTTGGAAGTTCCAGATGATAGATGTGATTAGCCTCGAGACGCCACAGTGGAAATTCCTCTCCAGTGCTGACATGGATCTTGGGGTACTTCTGGAGTCTCCCCAGGGGAGTCAGTCCTCGTCTCGAGGGGGGGATGCACGTGCGCTTTCCTCCCGAGCTGTAGCAGCAGTGTCGCGCTTCCCTTCGCGTGGATCAAGGGATCTGTGGCTTTCCCTCGAGGCTTCCCAGAGGCTTTCCCACGAGGCTTTCCCACGAGGCTTTCCCACAGGGCTGTCCCACGTGCCACCGTGGTGTGAGTCGATCCTCGGCTTGAAAGTCGAGGCAGTGCAGGGAAAACAGGTTTCCCTGGAATGGACTGAGACATCTGGGGGACTCTGGGAATGGTGGCACGACCCTGGAGTTCCTCTCGCCTTTCCTGTGGAGATGCGCCTCCTCTTGAGATGCGACGAGAACACCGGGAATTCTTTCCCGACCACGCAGGGAAAGGATCCCTCCTCTCGAGCTAGGAGGCGGAAACGGGGCTCCTCTGGATGTGGGCGGGACTCTCGTGCTTCCTCTCGAGTGGAGACGGGTATGTCGGGGAACTTCTTGAGTTGCAGCAAGGGTGTGAAGGACCCTTTGGAAGTTCCAGAGGTTAGGTGTGATTAGCCTCGAGAACGCCTCAGCGGAAATGGGCCTCATCTCGCCTGGAGGGGAGAACCTCCTGGATTTTCTCGAGTTGCGGCAGGTGCTCTCGACTTACGACGGGGACCTCAGGGACCCGCTCTGGTGGCCTCAGGAAAGGCCAGTCCCCATGCGAGTTGCTCGGGGGCCTCTCGGGATTCCTCTCCCGTCGATGCCGGGGCCTAAGACCTTGTGTGGAGTCGGTGCCGGAACCTGAGGATTCCTCTCCAGTGCTGACATGGATCTTGGGGTACTTCTGGAGTCTCCCCAGGGGAGTCAGTCCTCGTCTCGAGTGGGGGCATGCACGTGCGCTTTCCTCCCGAGCTGTAGCAGCAGTGTCGCGCTTCCCTTCGCGTGGATCAAGGGATCTGTGGCTTTCCCTCGAGGCTTTCCCACGAGGCTTTCCCACGAGGCTTTCCCACAGGGCTGCCACACGTGCCACTGTGGTGTGAGTCGATCCTCGGCTTGAAAGTCGAGGCAGTGCAGGGAAAACAGGTTCCCTGGAATGGACTGAGATATCTGGGGGACTCTGGCAATGGTGGCACGAACCTGGAGTTCCTCTCACTTTTTCTCTGGAGAGCGCCTCCTCTTGAGTTGCGACGGGAACGCCGGCGAATTCTTTCCCCACCACGCAGGGAAAGGATCAAACCTCTCGAGCTAGGAGGCGGAAACGTGGCTCCTCTTGATGTGGGCGGGACTTTCCTGCTTCCTCTCGAGTGGAGACGGGTATGTCGGGGAACTTCTTGAGGTGCAGCTAGGGTGTGAAGGACCCTTTGGAAGTTCCAGAGGTAAGGTGTGATTAGCCTCGAGATACCTCAGCGGAAATGGGCCTCATGTCGCCTGGAGGGGAGAACCTCCTGGATTTTCTCGAGTTGCGGCAGGTGCTCTCGACTTACGACTGGGACCTCAGGGACCCGCTCTGGTGGCCTCAGGAAAGGCCAGTCCCCATGCGAGTTGCTCGGGGGCCTCTCGGGATTCCTCTCCCGTCGGTGCCGGGGCCTAAGACCTTGTGTGGAGTCAGTGCCGGAACCTGAGGATTCCTCTCCAGTGCCGACATGGATCTTCGGGGACTTCTGGAGTCTCCCCAGGGGCGTAAGTCCTCGTCTCGAGTGGGGGAATGCACGTGCGCTTTCCTCCCGAGCTGTAGCTGCAGTGTCACGCTTCCCTTTGCGTGGATCAAGGGATCTGTGGCTTTCCCTCTAGACTTTCCCATGAGGCGTTCCCACGAGGCTTTCCCACAGGGCTTTCCCACGTGCCACGGTGGTGTGAGTCGATCCTCGGCTTTAAAGTCGAGGCAGTGAAGGGAAAACAGTTTTCCCTGGAATGGACTGAGACATCTGGGGGACTCAGGGAATGGTGGCACGACCCTCGAGTTCCTCTCGCCTTTCCTGTGGAGAGCGCCTCCTCTTGAGATGCGAAGGGAACGCCGGAAATTCTTTCCCCACCACGCAGGGAAAGGATCCCTCCTCTCGAGCTAGCAGGCGGAAACGGGGCCACTCTGGATATGGGCGGGACTCTCGGATTCCTCTTGAGTGGAGACGGGTATGTCGGGGAACTTCTTGAGTTGCAGCAAGGGTGTGAAGGACCCTTTGGAAGTTCCAGATGTTAGATGTGATTAGCCTCGAGACGCCTCAGCGGAAATGGGCCTCATCTCGCCTGGAGGGGAGAACCTCCTGGATGTTCTCGAGTTGCGGCAGGTGCTCTCGTCTTAAGACGGGGACCTCAGGGACCCGATCTGGTGGCCTCAGGAAAGGCCAGTCCCCATGCCAGTTGCTCGGGGGCCTCTCGGGATTCCTCTCCCGTCGATGCCGGGGCCTAAGACCTTGTGTGGAGTCGGTGCCGGAACCTGAGGATTCCTCTCCAATGCTGACATGGATCTTCGGGTACTTCTGGAGTCTCCCCATGGAGTCAGTCCTCGTCTCGAGTGGGGGCATGCACGTGCGCTTTCCTCCCGAGCTGTAGCAGCAGTGTCACTCTTCCCTACGCGTGGATCAAGGGATCTGTGGCTTTCCCTCGAGGCTTTCCCACGAGGCTTTCCCACGAGGCTTTCCCACAGGGCTGTCCAACGTGCCATCGTGGTGTGAGTCCATCCTCGGCTTGAAAGTCGAGGCAGTGCAGGGAAAACAGGTTTCCCTGGAATGGACTGAGACATCTGGGGGACTCTGGGAATGGGGCCTGATACTGGAGTTCCTCTCGCCTTTCCTGTGGAGAGCGCCTACTCTTGAGATGAGACGGGAACGCTAGGAATTCTTTCCCGACCACGCAGGGAAAGGATGCCTCCTCTCGAGCTAGCAGGTGGAAACGGAGCCACTCTGGATATGGGCGGGACCCTCGGGTTCCTCTTGAGTGGAGACGGGTATGTCAGGGAACTTCTTGAGTTGCAGCAAGGGTGTGAAGGACCCTTTGGAAGTTCCAGAGTTTAAGTGTGATTACCCTCTTGTTGCCTCAGTGGAAATGGGCCTCATGTCGGCTGGAGGGGAGAACATCCTCGATTTTCTCGAGTTGCGGCAGGTGCTCTCGACTTACGATGGGGTCTTCAGGGACCCGCTCTGGTGGCCTCAGGAAAGGCCAGTCCCCATGCGAGTTGCACGGGGGCCTCTCGGGATTCCTCTCCTGTCGATGCCGGGGCCTAAGATCTTGTGTGGAGTCGGTGCCGGAACCTGAATATTCCTCTCCAGTGCTGACATGGATCTTGGGGTACTTCTGGAGTCTCCCCAGGGCAGTCAGTCCTCTACTCAAGTGGGGGCATGCACGTGCGCTTTCCTCCCGAGCTGTAACAGCAGAGTCACGCTTCCCTTCGCGTGGAACAACGGATCTGTGGATTTCCCTCGAGGCTTTCCCAAGAGGCTATCCCTCGAGGCTTTCCCACAGGGGTGTCCCACGTGCCACCGTGGTGTGAGTCGATCCTCGGCTTGAAAGTCGAGGCAGTGCAGGGAAAACAGGTTTCCCTGGAATGGACTGAGACATCTGGGGGACTCTGGGAATGGTGGCACGACCCTGGAGTTCCTCTCACGTTTCCGGTGGAGAGCGCCTCCTCTTGAGATGCGACTGGAACGCCGGGAATTCTTTCCCGACCACGCAGGGAAAGGATCCTCCTCTCGGGCTAGGAGCTGGAATCGGGGATCCTCTGGATGTTGGCGGGACTCTCGTGCTTCCTCTCGAGTGCAGACGGGTATGTCGGGGAACTTCTAGAGTTGCAGCAAGGGTGTGAAGGACCCTTTGGAAGTTCCAGAGGTACGGTGTGATTAGCCTCGAGATACCTGAGCGGAAATAGGTCTCAGCTCGCCTGGAGGGGAGAACCTCCTGGATTTTCTCGAGTTGCGGCAGGTGCTCTCGACTTACGACGGGGACCTCAGGGACCCGCTCTGGTGGCCTCAGGAAAGGCCAGTCCCCATGCGAGTTGCTCTGGGGCCTCTCGGGATTCCTCTCCCGTTGATGCAGGGGCCTAAGACTTTGTGAGGAGTCGGTGCCGGAACCTGAGGATTCCTCTCCAGTGCTGACATGGATCTTGGGGTACTTCTGGAGTCACCCCAGGGGTGTCAGTCCTCGTCTCGAGTGGGGCCATGCACGTGCGCTTTCCTCCCGAGTTTTAGCAGCAGTGTCACGCTTCCCTTCGCGTGGATCAAGGGATCTGTGGCTTTCCCTCCAGGCTTTCCCACGAGGCTTTCCCACAGGGCTGCCCCACGTGCCACTGTGGTGTGAGTCGATCCTCGGCTTGAAAGTCGAGGCAGTGCAGGGAATACAGGTTTCCCTGGAATGGACTGAGACATCTGGGGGACTCTAGGAATGGTGGCACGAACCTGGAGTTCCTCTCGCTTTTCCTCTGGAGAGCGCTTCCTCTTGAGTTGCGACGGGAACGCCGGGAATTCTTTCCCGACCACGCATGGAAAGGATCAATCCTCTCGAGCTATGAGGCGGAAACAGGGCTCCTCTGGATGTGGGCGCGACTCTCGTGCTTCCTCTCGAGTGGAGACGGGTATGTCGGGGAACTTCTTGAGTTGCAGCAAGGGTGTGAAGGACCCTTTGGAAGTTCCAGAGTTTAGGTGTGATTAGCCTCGAGACGCCTCAGCGGAAATGGGCCTCATCTCGCCTGGAGGGGAGAACCTCCTGGATTTTCTCGAGTTGCGGCAGGTGCTCTCGACTTACGACGGGGACCTCAGGGACCCGCTCTGGTGGCCTCAGGAAAGGCCAGTCCCCTTGCGAGTTGCTCGGGGCCCTCTCGGGGGTCTCTCGGGATTCCTCTCCAGTCGATATCGGGGCCTAAGACCTTGTGTGGAGTCGGTGCCAGACCTGAGGTTTCCTCTCCAGTTCTGACATGGATCTTGGGGTACTTCTGGAGTCTCCCCAGCGGAGTCAGTCCTCGTCTCGAGTGGGGGCATGCACGTGCGATTTCCTCCCGAGCTGTAGCCGCAGTGTCTCCCTTTCCTTCACGTGGAACAAGGAATCTGTGGCATTCCCTCGAGGCTTTCCCACTAGGCTTTCCCACAGGGCTGTCCCACGTGCCACCGTGGTGTGAGTCTATCCTCGGCTTGAAAGTCAAAACAGTGCAGAGAAAACAGGTTTCCCTGGAATGGACTGAGACATCTGGGGGACTCTGGGAATGCTGGCATGACACCGGAGTTCCTCTCGCCTTTCCTGTGGAGAGCGCCTCCTCTTGAGTTGCGACAGGAACTCCGGGAATTCTTTCTCGAGCACGCAGGGAAAGGATCCCTCCTCTCGAGCTAGGAGGTGGAAACGGGGCTCCTCTGGATGTGGTCGGGATTCTCGTGCTTCCTCTCGAGTGGAGACGGGTATGTCAGGGAACTTCTTGAGTTGCAGTAAAGGTGTGAAGGATCATTAGGAATTTCCATAGGTCAGGTGTGATTAGCCTCAGGACGCCTCAGCGGAAATGGGCCTCATCTCGCCTGGAGGGTAGAACCTCCTGGATTTTCTCGAGTTGTGTCAGGTGCACTGGACTTACGACGGGGACCTCAGGGACGGGCCCTGGTGGCATCGGTAAAGGAAATTTCCTTGCGAGTTACTCGGGGGCCTCTCGGGATTCCTCTACCGTCGATGCCGGGGCCTAAGACCTTGTGTGGAGTCGGTGCCAGGACCTGAGGATTCCTCTCCAGTGCTGACATGGATCTTTGGGTACTTCTGGAATCTCCCCAGGGAAGTCAATCCTCGTCTAGAGTTGGGGCATGCACGTGCCCTTTCCTCCCGAGCTGTAGCAGCAATGTCACGCTTCCCTTCGCATGGAACAAGGGATCTGGGGCATTCCCTCGAGGCTTTCCCAAAACGCTTTCCCCCTGAGGCTTTCCCACAGGGCTGTCCCACGTGCCACCGTGTTGTGAGTCGATCCTCGGCTTGAAAGTCGAGGCAGTGCAGGGAAAACTGGTTTCCCTGGAATGGACTGAGGCATCTGGGGGACTCTGGGAATGGTGGCACGACCCTGGAGTTCCTCTCGCCTTTCCTGTGGAGAGCGCCTCCTCTTTAGACGCGACGGGAACGCCAGGAATTCTTTCCCGACCACGCTTGGAAAGGATCCCTCCTCTCGAGATAGGAGGCGGAAACGGGGCTCCTCTGGATGTAGGCGGGACTCACGTGCTTCGTCTCCAGTGGAGACGGGTATGTCGGGGAACTTCTTGATTTGCAGCAAGGGTGTGAAGGACCCGTTGGAAGTTCCAGAGGTTAGGTGTGATTAGCCTCGAGACGCCTCTGCGGAAATGGGCCTCATCTCACCTGGAGGGGAGAACCTCTTGGATTTTCTCGAGTTGCGGCAGGTGCTCTCGACTTACGTCGGGGACCTCAGGGACCCGCTTTGGTGGCCTCAGGAAAGGCCATTCCCCATGCGAGTTGCTCGGGGGCCTCTCGGGATTCCTCTCCCGTCGATGCCGGGGCCTAAGACCTTGTGTGGAGTCAGTGCCGGAACCTTAGGATTCCTCTCCAGTGCTGACATGGATCTTGGGTGTACTTCTGGAGTCTCCCCAGGGGAGTCAGTCCTCGTCTCGAGTGGGGGCATGCACGTGCACGTGCCTCTCGAGCTGTAGCATTAGTGTCGCGCTTCCATTCGCGTGGATCAAGGGATCTGTGGCTTTCCCTCGAGGCTTTCCCACGAGGCTTTCCCACGAGGCTTTCCCACAGGGCTATCCCACGTGCCACGGTGGTGTGAGTCGATCCTCGGCTTGAAAGTCGAGGCAGTACAGGGAAAACAGGTTTCCCTGGAATGGACTGAGGCATCTGGGGGACTCTGGGAATGGTGGCACGACCCTGGAGTTCCTCTCGCCTTTCCTGTGGAGCGCGCCTCCTCTTGAGATGTGACGGGAACACCGGGAATTCTATCCCGACCACGCAGGGAAAGGATCCCTCCTCTCGAGCTAGGAGGCGAAAACGTGGCTCCTCTGGATGTGGGCGGGACTCTCGTGCTTCCTCTCGAGTGGAGACGGTTATGTCGGGGAACTTCTTGAGTTGCAGCAAGGGTGTGAAGGACCCTTTGGAAGTTCCAGAGGTTAGGTGTCATTAGCCTCGAGACGCCTCAGCGGAAATGGGCCGCATCTCGCCTGGAGGGGAGAACCTCCTGGATTTTCTCGAGTTGCGGCAGGTGCTCTCCACTTACGACTGGGACATCAGGGACCCGCTCTGGTGGCCTCAGGAAAGGCCAGTCCCCATGCGAGTTGCTCGGGGGCCTCTCGGGATTCTTCTCCCGTCGATGCCGGGGCCTAAGACCTTGTGTGGAGTCGGTTCCGGAACCTGATCATTCCTCTCCAGTGCTGACATGGATCTTGGGGTACTTCTGGAGTCTCCCCAGGGGAGTCAGTCCTCGTCTCGAGTGGGGACATGCACGTGCGCTTTCCTCCCGAGCTGTAGCAGCAGTGTCATGCTTCCCATCGCGTGGATCAAGGGATCAGGGGCTTTCCCTCGAGGCTTTCCCACGAGGCTTTCCCACGAGGCTTTCCCACAGGGCTGTCCCACGTGCCACCGTGGTGTGAGTCGATCCTCGGCTTGAAAGTCGAGGCAGTGCATGGAAAACAGGTTTCCCTGCAATTGACTGAGACATCTGGTTGACTCTGGGAATGGTGGCACGAACCTGGAGTTCCTCTCGCCTTTCCTGTGGAGAGTGCCTCCTCTTGAGATTCGACGGGAACGCCGGGAATTCTTTCCCGACCACGCATGGAAAGGATCCCTCCTCTCAAGCTAGGAGGCAGAAACGGGGCTCCTCTGGATGTGGCCGGGACTCTCGTGCTTCCTCTCAAGTGGAGACGGGTATGTCGGGGAACTTCTTGAGTTGCAGCAAGGGTGTGAAGGACACGTTGGAAGTTCCAGAGGTTAGGTGTGATTAGCCTCGAGAGGCCTCTGCGGAAATGGGCCTCATCTCGCCTGGAGGGGACAACCTCCTGGATTTTCTCGAGTTGCGGCAGGTGCTCTCGACTTACGATGGGGACCTCAGGGACCCGCTATGGTGGCATCAGGAAATGCCATTCCCCATGCGAGTTGCTCGGGGGCATCTCGGGATTCCTCTCCCGTCGATTCCGGGGCCTGAGACCTCGTGTGGAGTCAGTGCCGGAACCTGAGGATTTCTCTCCAGTGCTGACATGGATCTTGGGGTACTTCTGGAGTCTCCCCAGGGGGGTCAGTCCTCTTCTCGAGTGGGGGCATGCACGTGCGCGTGCCTCTCGAGCTGTAGCATTAGTGTCGCGCTTCCATTCGCGTGGATCAAGGGATCTGTGGCTTTCCCTCGAGGCTTTCCCACGAGGCTTTCCCACGACGCTTTCCCACAGGGCGGTCCCACGTGCCACCGTGGTGTGAGTCGATCCTCAGCTTGAATGTCGACGCAGTGCTGGAAAAACAGGTTTCCCTGGAATGGACGGAGACATCTGGGGGACTCTGGGAATGGTGGCACGACCCTGGAGTTCCTCTCGCCTTTCCTGTTGAGAGAGCCTCCTCTTGAGATGCGACGGAAATGCCGGGAATTCTTTCCCGACCACGCAGGGAAAGGATCCCTCCTCTCGAGCTAGGAGGCAGAAACGGTGTTGCTCTGGATGTGGGCGGGACTCCCGTGCTTCCTCTCGAGTGGAGACCGGTATGTCGGGGAACTTCTGAGTTGCAGCAAGGGTGTGAAGGACCCTTTTAAGTTCTAAAGGTTAGGTGTGATTAGCCTTGAGACCCCTCAGCGAAAATGGGCCTCATCTCGCCTCGATGGGAGAACCTCCTGGATTTTCTCGAGTTGCGGCAGGTGCTCTCAACTTATGACGGGGACCGCAAGGACCCCCTCCGGTAGCCTCAGGAAAGGCCAGTCCCCATGCGAGTTGCTCGGTGTCCTCTCGGGATTCCTCTCCCTTCGATGCCGGGGCCTAAGATCTTGTGTGGAGTGGGTGCCGGAACCTGAGGATTCCTCTCCAGTGCTGACATGGATCTTGGGGTACTTCTGGAGTCTCCCCTGGGGAGTCAGTCCTCGTCTCGAGTGGGGGCATGCACGTGCGCTTTCCTCCCGTGCTGTAGCAGCAGTGTCACTCTTCCCTTCGCGTGGATCAAGGGATCTGTGCCTTTCCCTCGAGGCTTTCCCACGAGGCTTTCCCACGAGGCTTTCCCACAGGGCTGTCCCACGTGTCACCGTGGTGCGAGACGATCCTCGGCTTGAAAGTCGAGGCAGTGCAGGGAAAACAGGTTTCCCTGGAATGGACTGAGACATCCAGGGGACTCTGGGAATGGTGGCACGACCCTGGAGTTCCTCTCGCCATTCCTGTGGAGCGCGCCTCCTCTTGAGATGTGACGGGAACACCGGGAATTCTATCCCGACCACGCAGGGAAAGGATCCCTCCTCTCGAGCTAGGAGGCGGAAACGGGGCCCCTCTGGATGTGGGCGGGACTCTCGTGCTTCCTCTCGAGTGGAGACAGTATGTCGGGGAACTTCTTGAGTTGCAGAAAGGGTGTGAAGAACCCTTTGGAAGTTCCAGAGGTTAGGTGAATATCCTGGAGACGCCTCAGCGGAAATGGGCCTCATCTCGCCTGGAGGGGAGAACCTCCTGGATTTTCTCGATTTGCGGCAGGTGCTCTCGACTTACAACGGGGACCTCAGGGACCCGCTCTGGTGGCCTCAGGAAAACCCAGTGCACATGCGAGTTGCTCGGGGGCCTCTCGGGATTCCTCTCACTTGGATGCTGGGGCCTAAGCCCTTGTGTGGAGTCGGTGCCGGAACCTGAGTGTTCCTCTCCCTGCTGACATGGATCTTGGGGTACTTCTGGAGTCTCCCCAGGGGAGTCAGTCCTCGTCTCGAGGGTGGGATGCACGTGCGCTTTCCTCCCGAACTGTAGCAGCAGTGTCGCGCTTCCCTTCGCGTGGATCAAGTGATCTGTGGCTTTCCCTTGAGGCTTTCCCATGAGGCTTTCCCACGAGGCTTTCCCACAGGGCTGTCCCACATGCCACCGTGGTGTGAGTCGATCCTCGCCTTGAAAGTCGAGGCAGTGCAGGGAATACAGGTTTCCCTGGAATGGACTGAGACATGTGGGGGACTCTGGGAATGGTGGCACGACCCTGGAGTTCCTCTCGCCTTTCCTGTGGAGAGCGCCTCCTCTTGAGATGGGACGGGAACGCCGGGAATCTTTCCCCACCAGGCAGGGAAAGGATTCCTCCTCTCGAACTAGGAGGCGGAAACAGGGCTCCTCTGGATGTTGGCGGAACTCTCGTGCTTCCTCTCGAGTGGAGACGGGTATGTCGGGGAACTTCTTGAGTTGCAGCAAGGGTGTGAAGGACCCTTTGGAAGTTCCAGATGATAGATGTGATTAGCCTCGAGACGCCACAGTGGAAATTCCTCTCCAGTGCTGACATGGATCTTGGGGTACTTCTGGAGTCTCCCCAGGGGAGTCAGTCCTCGTCTCGAGGGGGGGATGCACGTGCGCTTTCCTCCCGAGCTGTAGCAGCAGTGTCGCGCTTCCCTTCGCGTGGATCAAGGGATCTGTGGCTTTCCCTCGAGGCTTTCCCAAGAGGCTTTCCCACGAGGCTTTCCCACGAGGCTTTCCCACAGGGCTGTCCTACGTGCCACCGTGGTGTGAGTCGATCCTCGGTCTTGAAAGTCGAAGGCAGTGCAGGGAAAACTAGGTTTCCCTGGAATGGACGCAGACATTCTGGGGACTCTGGGAATGGTAGGCACGACCCTGGAGTTCCTCTCGCCTTTCCTGTGGAGATCGCCTGCCTCTTGAGATGCGACGAGAACACCTGGAATTCTTTCCCGACCACGCAGGGAAAGGATCCCTCCTCTCGAGCTAGGAGGACGGAAACGGGGCTCCTCTGGATGTGGGCGGGACTCTCGTGCTTCCTCTCGAGTGGAGACGGGTATGTCGGGGAACTTCTTGAGTTGCAGCAAGGGTGTGAAGGACCCTTTGGAAGTTCCAGAGTTAGGTGTGATTAGCCTCGAGACGCCTCAGCGGAAATGGGCCTCATCTCGCCTGGAGGGGAGAACCTCCTGGATGTTCTCGAGTTGCGGCAGGTGCTCTCGACTTACGACGGGGACCTCAGGGACCCGCTCTGGTGGCCTCAGGAAAGGCCAGTCCCCATGCGAGTTGCTCGGGGGCCTCTCGGGATTCCTCTCCCGTCGATGCCGGGGCCTAAGACCTTGTGTGGAGTCGGTGCCGGAACCTGAGGATTCCTCTCCAGATGCTGACATGGATCTTCGGGTACTTCTGGAGTCTCCCCATGGGAGTCAGTCCTCGTCTCGAGTGGGGGCATGCACGTGCGCTTTCCTCCCGAGCTGTAGCAGCAGTGTCACGCTTCCCTTCGCGTGGATCAAGGGATCTGTGGCTTTCCCTCGAGGCTTTCCCACGAGGCTTTCCCACGAGGCTTTCCCACAGGGCTGTCCCACGTGCCACCGGTGGTGTGAGTCGATCTCGGCTTGAAAGTCGAGGCAGTGCAGGGAAAACAGGTTTTCCCTGGAAATGGACTGAGAAATCTGGGGGACCTCAGGGAAATGGGGCCTGGATACTGGAGTTCCTCTCGCTTTCCTGTGGAGAGCGCCTAATCTTCGAGATGAGAGCGGGAACGCTAGGATTCGTTTTCCCCGACGCGCAGGGCACGGATGCCTCTCTCGAGCTAGCAGGTGGAGACCACCGGAGCACAACTACTGAGATAATGGCGGGGAGGGGCACAGGCCTCGGTGTCCTCTTCGAGTGGAGAGGTGATCGATCAGGCGAGAAGCTATTCTTGAGTTGCAAGCAAGGGTGTGAAGGACCCTTTGGAAGTTCGAGTTTAAGTGTGATTACTTCTGTTGGGCCTATGGAAATGGGCTCCATGTCGGCTGGAGGGAGAACATGACCTCGATTTTCTGCGAGGTTGCGGCAGGTGCTTTCTCGACTTACCGATGGGCTCTTCAGGGACCGCTCTGGTGGGCCTGAGGAAAGGCAAAGATCCCCCTGCGAGTTTGGACGGGGCTCTCGGATTCCTCTCCTGTCGATGGCGGGGCCTAAGATCTTGTGGTGGAGTCGTGGCGGAACCCTGAATATTCCTCGTGCCAGTGCTTGACGATGGATCTTGGGGTACTTCTGGAGTCTCCCAGGGCAGTCAGTCCTCTACTCAAGTGGGGGCATGCACGTGCGCTTTCCTACCGGCTGTACGCAGAGTCAACGCTTGACCTTCGCGTGGAACAACGGATCTGTGGAATTTCCCCTCGACGGCTTTTCGCCAAGAGTATCCTCGAGGCTTTCCACGAGGGGTGTCCACGTGCCCCGTGGTGGTGAGCGTCTGCGCTTTGAAAGTCGAGGAGTGCAGGGAAAACAGGTTTTTCCTGGAATGGCTGACGACATCTGGGGGAACTCTGGATGGGTGGACGAGCCTGGACTTTCCTCTCAGATGTTTTTTTTTTTTTTGTTTTCTTTTTTTTTGCCGGTGGCAGAGCGCCTCCTCTTGAGATCGACTGGAGACGCGGGAT
>NW_017217337.1:0-12596 GCF_001704415.2 Capra hircus | reverse complement strand
CCTCGAGGCTTCCCATTGCTTTCCCACGACGCTTCCCACAGGGCTCTCCCACGTGCCACCGTGGTGTGAGTCGATTCCATCGTCTTGAAAGTCGAAGCAGTGCAGGGAAAACAGGTTTCCCTGGAATGGACTGAGATATCTGGAGGACTCTGGGAATGGTGGCACGACCCTGGAGTTCCTCTCGCCTTTCCTGTGGAGAGCGCCTCCTACTTGAGATGCGACGGGAACGCGGGGAATTCTTCCCGACCACGCAGGGAAAGGAATCCCTCTCTCGAGCTAGGAGGCGGAAACGGGGCTCCTCTGGATGTGGGCGGGACTCTCGTGCTTCCTCTCGAGTGGAGACGGGTATGTCGGGAACTTCTTGAGTTGCAGCAAGGGTGTGAAGGACCCTTTGGAAGTTCCAGATGTTAGATGTGATTAGCCTCAGAGGCGCTCAGCGGAAATGGGCCTCATCTCGCCTGGAGGGGAGAACCTCCTGGATTTTCTCGAGTTGCGGCAGGTGCTCTCGACTTACGACGGGACCTCAGGGACCCGCTCTGGTGGCCTCAAGGAAAGGCCAGTCCCCATGCGAGTTGCTCGGGGGCCTCTCGGGATTCCTCTCCCGTCGATGCCGGGGCCTAAGACCTTGTGTGGAGTCGGTGCCGGAACCTGAGGATTCCTCTCCAGTGCTGACATGGATCTTGGGGTACTTCTGGAGTCTCCCAGGGGAGTCAGTCCTCGTCTCGAGTGGGGCATGCACGTGCGCTTTCCTCCCGAGCTGTAGCAGCAGTGTCACGCTTCCCTTCGCGTGGATCAAGGGATCTGTGGCTTTCCCTCGAGGCTTTCCCACGAGGCTTTCCCACAGGGCTGTCCCACGTGCCACCGTGGTGTGAGTCGATCCTCGGCTTGAAAGTCGAGGCAGTGCAGGGAAAACAGGTTTCCCTGGAATGGACTGAGACATCTGGGGGACTCTGGGAATGGTGGCACTGACCCTGGAGTTCCTCTCGCCTTTCCTGTGGAGAGCGCCTCCTCTTGAGATGCGACGGGAACGCCGGGAATTCTTTCCCGACCACGCAGGGAAAGGATCCCTCCTCTCGAGCTAGGAGGCGGAAACGGGGCTCCTCTGGATGTGGGCGGGACTCTCGTGCTTCCTCTCGAGTGGAGACGGGTATGTCGGGGAACTTCTTGAGTTGCAGCAAGGGTGTGAAGGACCCTTTGGAAGTTCCAGAGGCTTAGGTGTGATTAGCCTCGAGACGCCTCAGCGGAAATGGGCCTCATCTCGCCTGGAGGGGAGAACCTCCTGATTTTCTCGAGTTGCGGCAGGTGCTCTCGACTTACGACGGGGACCTCAGGGACCCGCTCTGGTGGCCTCATGAAAGGCCAGTCCCCATTGCGAGTTGCTCGGGGCCTCTCGGGATTCCTCTCCCCTCGATGCCGGGGCCTAAGACTTGTGTGGAGTCGGTGCTGGAACCTGAGGATTCCTCTCCAGTGCTGACATGGATCTTGGGGTACTTCTGGAGTCTCCCAGGGGAGTCAGTCCTCGTCTCGAGTGGGGGCATGCACGTGCGCTTCCCCGAGCTGTAGCAGGAGTGTCACGCTTCCCTTCTTGTGGATCAAGGGATCAGTGGCTTTACCTCGAGGCTTTCCCATGAGGCTTTCCCACGAGGCTTTCCCACAGGGCTGTCCCACGTGCCACCGTTGTATGAGTCGATCCTCGGCTTGAAAGTCGAGGCAGTGCAGGGAAAACTGGTTTCCCTGGCTTGGACTGAGCATCTGGGGGACTCTGGGAATGGTGGCACGACCCTGGAGTTCCTCTCGCCTTTCCTGTGGAGAGCGCCTCCTCTTGAGATGCGACGGGAACGCCAGGGAATACTTACCCGACCACGTATGGAAAGGATCCCTCCTCTGGAACTAAGAGGCGGAAACGGGGCTCCTCTGGATGTGGGCGGGACTCTCGTGCTTCCTCTCGAGGGGAAACGGGTATGTCGAGGAACTTCTTGAGTTGCAGCAAGGGTGTGAAAGACGCTTTGGAAGTTCCAGAGGTTAGGTGTGATTAGTCTCGAGACGCCTCAGCACAAATGGGCCTCATGTCGCCTGAAGGGGAGAACCTCCTGAATTTTCTCGAGTTGCGGCAGGTGCTGTGGACTTAAGACGCGGTCCTCAGGGACCCGCTCTGGTGGCCTCAGGAAAGGCCAGTCACCATGCGAGTTGCTCGGGGGCCTCTCGGGATTCCTCTCCCGTCGATGCCGGCTCCTTATACCTTGTGTGGAGTCGGTGCCGGAACCTGAGAAAACCTCTCCAGTGCTTACATGGACCTTGGGGTACTTCTGGAGTCTCCCCGGTTAGTCAGTCCTCGTCCTAGTGGATGCATGTACGTGCGATTTCCTCCCGAGCTGTAGCAGCAGTGTCACGCTTCCCTTCGCGTGGATCAAGGATCTGTGGCTTTCCCTCGAGGCTTTCCCACGTGCTTTCCCACGACGCTTTCCCACAGGGCTCTCCCACGTGCCACCGTGGTGTGAGTCGTTCCTCGGCTTGAAAGTCGAAACAGTGCAGGGAAAACAGGTTTCCCTGGAATGGACTGAGATATCTGGAGGACTCTGGGAATGGTGGCACGACCCTGGAGTTCCTCTCGCCTTTCCTGTGGAGAGTGCCTCCACTTGAGATGCGACAGGAACGCCGGGAATTCTTTCCCAGACCAGCAGCGAAAGGAACCCGTCTCTCGAGCAAGGAGGCGGAAACGGAGCTCCTCTGGATGTGGTCGGAACTCTCGTGCTTCCTCTCGGGTGGAGTCGGGTATGTCGGGGAACTTCTTGAGTTGCAGCAAGGGTGTGAAGGACCCTTTGGAAGTTCCAGAGGGTAGATGTGATTAGCCTCGAGACGCCTCAGCGGAAATGGGCCTCATCTCGCCTGGAGGGTGGAACCTCCTGGATTTTCTCGAGTTGCGGCAGGTGCTCTCGACTTAAGACGTTGTCCTCAGGGACCCGCTCTGGAGGCCTCAGGAAAGGCCAGTCCCCATGCGTGTTGCTCGGGGGCCTCTCGGGTTCCTCTCCCGTCGTTGCCGGGCCTAAGACCTTGTGTGGAGTGGGTGCCAGAACCTGAGGATTCCACTCAAGTGCTGACATGGATCTTGGGGTACTTCTGGAGTCTCCCCAGGGGAGTCAGTCCTCGTCTCGAGTGGGGGCATGCACGTGCGATTTCCTCCCGAGCTGTAGCAGCAGTGTCACGCTTCCCTTCGCGTGGATCAAGGATCTGTGGCTTTCCCTCGTGGCTCTCCCACGTGCTTTCCCACGACGCTTTCCCACAGGGCTCTCCCAAGTGCCACCGTGGTGTGAGTCGATCCTCGGCTTGAAAGTCGAAACAGTGCAGGGAAAACAGGTTTCCCTGGAATGGACTGAGATATCTGGAGGACTCTGGGAATGGTGGCACGACCCTGGAGTTCCTCTCGCCTTTCCTGTGGAGAGTGCCTCCACTTGAGATGCGACAGGAACGCCGGGAATTCTTTCCCGACCACGCAGAGAAAGGAACCCGTCTCTCGAGCAAGGAGGCGGAAACGGAGCTCCTCTGGATGTGGGCGGAACTCTCGTGCTTCCTCTCGAGTGGAATCGGGTATGTCGGGGAACTTCTTGAGTTGCAGCAAGGGTGTGAAGGACCCTTTGGAAGTTCCAGAGGTTAGATGTGATTAGCCTCGAGACGCCTCAGCGGAAATGGGCCTCATCTCGCCTGGAGGGTGGAACCTCATGTATTTTCTCGAGTTGCGGCAGGTGCTCTCGACTTACGACTGGGGACTTCAGGGACCCGCTCTGGTGGCCTCAGGAAAGGCCAGTCCCCATGCGAGTTGCTCGGGGGCCTCTCGGGACTCCTCTCCCTTAGATGCCTGGGCCTAAGATCTTGTGTGAAGTCGGTGCCTGAACCTGAGGTTTCCTCTCCAGTGCTGACATGCATCTTGGGGTATTTCTGGAGTCTCCCCAGGGGAGTCAGTCCTCGTCTCGAGTGGGGGCATGCACGTGCGCTTTCCTCCCTAGCTGTAGCAGCAGTGTCACACTACCCTTCGCGTGGATCAAGGGATCTGTGGCATTCCCTCGAGGCTTTCCCACGAGGCTTTCCCACGAGGCTTTCCCACAGGGCTGTCCCACGTGCCACCGTGGTGTGAGTCGATCCTCGGCTTGAAAGTCGAGGCAGTGCAGGGAAAACAGGTTTCCCTGGAATGGACGGAGACATCTGGGGGACTCTGAGAATGGTGGCTACGACTCTGGAAGTTCCTCTCGCCTTTCCTGTGGAGAGCGACTCCTCTTGAGATGCGACGGGAACGCCGGGAATTCTGTCCCGACCACGCAGGGAAAGGATCCCTCCTCTCGAGCTAGGAGGCGGAAGCGGGACTGCTCTGGATGTGGGTGGGACTCTCGTGCTTCCTCTCGAGTGGGGACGGGTATGTCGGGGAACTTCTTGAGTTGCAGCAAGGGTGTGAAGGAACCTTTGGCAGTTCCAGAGTTTAGGTGTGATTAGCCTCGAGACACCATCAGCGGAAATGGGCCTCATCTCGCCTGGAGGGGAGAACCTCCTGGATTTTCTCGAGTTGCGGCAGGTGCTCTCGACTTACGACGGGGACCTCAGGGACCGGCTCTGGAGGCCTCAGGAAAGGCCAGTCCCCATGCGAGTTGCTCGGGGACCTCTCGGGATTCCTCTCCCGTCGATGCCGGGGCCTAAGACATTGTGTGGAGTCGGTTCCGGAACCTGAGGATTCCTCTCCAGTGCTGAAATGGATCTTGGGGAACTTCTGGACTGTCCCCAGTGGTTTCAGTCCTCGTCTCGAGTGGGGTCATACAAGTGCGCTTTACTCTCCGAGCTGTAGCAGCATTGTAACGCTTCCCTTCGCGTGGATCAAGGGATCCGTGGCTTTCCCTCGAGGCTTTCCCACGAGGCTTTCCCACGAAGCTTTCCCACAGGGCTGTCCCACGTGGCACCGTGGTGTGAGTCGATCCTCTGCTTGAAAGTCGAAACAGTGCAGGGAAAACAGGTTTCCCTTGAATGGACTTAGACATCTGGAGGACTCTGGGAATGGTAGCAAGACCCTGGAGTTCCTCTCAGCCTTTCCCGTGGAGAGTGCCTACTCTTGAGATGCGATGGCAACGCCGGGAATTCTTTCCCGACCACGCAGGGAATGGATCGCTCCTCTCGAGCTAGGAGGCGGAAACGGGGCTCCTCTGGATGTGGGCGGGACATTCGTGCTTCCTCTCGAGTGGAGACGGGTATGCACGGGAACTTCCTGAGTTTCAGCAAGGGTGTGAAGGACCCTTTGGAAGTTTCAGATGTTAGATGTGATTAGCCTCAAAACGGCTCAGCGGAAATGGGCCTCATCTCGCCTGGAGGGGAGAACCTCCTGGATTTTCTCGAGTTGCGGCAGGTGCTCTCGACTTACGACGGGGACCTCAGGGACCCGCTCTGGTGGCCTCAGGAAAGGCCAGTCCCCATGCGAGTTGTTCGGGGGCCTCTCGGGATTCCTCTCCCGTCGATGCCGGGGCGTAAGACCATGTGTGGAGTCGGTGTCGGAACCTGAGGATTCCTCTCCAGTGCTGACATGGATCTTGGGGTTCTTCTGGAGTCTCTAGAGGGGAGTCAGTCCTCGTCTCGATTGGGGCATGCACGTGCGTTTTCCATCCGAGCTGTAGCAGCAGTGTCACTCTACCCTTGGCGTGGATCAAGGGATTCTAGGCTTTCCCTCAAGGCTTTCCTACGAGGATTTCCCACGAGGCTTTCCCACGAGGCTTTCCCACAGGGCTGTCCCACGTGCCACCGTGGTGTGAGTCGATCCTCGGCTTGAAAGTCGAAACAGTGCAGGGAAAACAGATTTCCCTTGAATGGACTTAGACATCTGGAGGACTCTGTAAATGGTGGCACGACCCTGGAGTTCCTCTCGCCTTTCCCGTGGAGAGTGCCTCCTCTTGAGATGCGATGGGAACACCGGGAATTGTTTTCCGACCACGCAGGGAAAGGATCCCTCCTCTCGGGATAGGAGGCGGAAATGGGGCTCTTCTGGATGTGGGCCTGACTCTCGTGCTTCCTCTCGAGTGGAGACGGGTATGTCGGGGAACTTCTTGAGTTGCAGCAAGGGTGTGAAGGACCCTTTGTAAGTTCCAGATATTAGATGTGATTAGCCTCAAAACGGCTCAGCGGAAATGGGCCTCAATCTCGCCTGGAGGGGAGAACATCCTGGATTTTCTCGAGTTGCGGCAGGTGCTCTCGACTTACGACGGGGACCTCAGGGACCCGCTCTGGTGGCCTCAGGAAAGGCCAGTCCCCATGCGAGTGGCTCAGGGGCCTCTCGGGATTCCTCTCCCGTCAAGGCCGGGGCCTCAGATCTTGTGCGAGTTCGGTGCCGGAAGCTGAGATTCCTCTCCAGTGCTGACATGGATCTTGGGGTACTTCTGGAGTCTCCCAGGGGAGTCAGTCCTCGTCTCCGAGTGGGGGCATGCACGTGCGCTCCCGAGCTGTAGCAGGAGTGTCACGCTTCCCTTCTTGTGGATCAAGGGTTCAGGGGTTTACCTCGAGGCTTTCCCATGAGGCTTTCCCGCGAGGCTTTCCCACAGGGCTGTCCCACGTGCCACCGTTGATATGAGTCGATCCTCGGCTTGAAAGTCGAGGCAGTGCAGGGAAAACTGGTTTCCCTGGCTTGGACTGAGCATCTGGGGGACTCTGGGAATGGTGGCACGACCCTGGAGTTCCTCTCGCCTTTCCTGTGGAGAGCGCCTCCTCTTGAGATGCGACGGGAACGCCAGGAATACTTACCCGACCACGTATGGAAAGGATCCCTCCTCTGGAACTATGAGGCGGAAACGGGGTCTCCTCTGGATGTGGGCGGGACTCTCGTGCTTCCTCTCGAGGGGAAACGGGTATGTCGAGGAACTTCTTGAGTTGCAGCAAGGGTGTGAAAGACGCTTTGGAAGTTCCAGAGGTTAGGTGTGATTAGTCTCGAGACGCCTCAGCACAAATGGGCCTCATGTCGCCTGAAGGGGAGAACCTCCTGAATTTTCTCGAGTTGCGGCAGGTGCTGTGGACTTAAGACGGGGTCCTCAGGGACCCGCTCTGGTGGCCTCAGGAAAGGCCAGTCACCATGCGAGTTGCTCGGGGGCCTCTCGGGATTCCTCTCCCGTCGATGCCGGCGCCTTATACCTTGTGTGGAGTCGGTGCCGGAACCTGAGAAAACCTCTCCAGTGCTTACATGGACCTTGGCGTACTTCTGGAGTCTCCCAGGTGAGTCAGTCCTCGTCTCTAGTGGATGCATGCACGTGCAATTTCCTCCAGAGCTGTAGCATCAGTGTCACGCTTCCCTTCGTGTGGATCCAGGAATCTGTGGCTTTCCGTGGAGGCTTTCTCACGAGGCTTTGCCACGAGGCTTTCCCACGACGTTTACCCACTGGGCTGTCTCACATGCCACCGTGTTGTGAGTCGTCCTTGGCTTGAAAGTCGAGGCAGTGCTGGGAAACTGGTTTCCCTGTTATGGACTGAGCATCTGGGGCACTCTGGGAATGGTGGCACGACCCTGGAGTTCCTCTCGCCTTTCCTGTGGAGAGCGCCTCCTCTTGAGATGCGACGGAACGCCGGGAATTCTTTCCCGACCACGCAGGGAAAGGATCCCTCCTCTCGAGCTAGGAGGCAGAAACGGGTCTCCTCTGGATGTGGGCGGGACTCTCGTGCTTCCTTTCGAGTGGAGCCGGGTAAGTCGGGGAACTTCTTGAGTTGTAGCAAGGGTGTGAAGGACCCTTTGGAAGTTCCAGAGGTTAGCTGTGATTAGCCTCGAGAAGCCTCAGCGGAAATGGTCCTCATCTTGCCTGGAGGGGAGAACCTCCTGGATTTTCTCGAGTTGCGGCAGGTGCTCTCGACTTACGACGGGGACCTCAGGAACCCGCTCTAGTGGCCTCAGGAAAGGCCAGTTACCATGCGAGTTGCTCGGGGGCCTCTCGGGATTCCTCTCCCCTCGATGCCGGGGCCTAAGACCTTGAGTGGAGTCGGTGCCGAAACCTGTGGATTCCTCTCCAGTGCTGACATGGATCTTGGGGTACTTCTGGAGTCTCCCCAGGAGAGTCAGTCCTCGTCTCGAGTGGGGGCATGCACGTGCTCTTTCCTCCCGAGCTGTAGCAGCAGTGTCACGCTTCCCTTTGCGTGGATCAAGGCATCAGGGGCTTTCCCTCGACGCTTTCCCACGAGGCTTTCCCAGGAGGCTTTCCCACAGGACTGTCCCACGTGCCACCGTGGTGTGAGTCGATCCTCGGCTTGAAAGTCGAGGCAGTCCAGGGAAAACAGGTTTCCCTGGAATGGACTGAGAAATCTGGGGGACTCTGCGAATGTGGCACGACCCTGGAGTTCCTCTCGCCTTTCCTGTGGACAGCGCCTCCTCTTGACTTGCGACGGGAATGCCGGGAATTCTTTCCGGAACACGCCGGGAAAGGATCCCTCCTCTCGAGCTAGGAGGCGGAAACGGGGCTCCTCTGGATGTGGGAGGGACTCTCGTGCTTCCTCTCGAGTGGAGACGGGTATGTCGGGGAACTTCTTGAGTTGCAGCAAGGGTGTGAAGGACCCTTTGGAAGTTCCAGGGGTTAGCTGTGATTAGCCTCGAGACGCCTCATCGGAAATGGGCCTCATCTCGCCTGGAGGGTAAACCTCCTGAATTTTCTCGAGTTGCGGCAGGTTCTCTCGACTTACTACGGGGACCTCAGGGACCCGCTCTGGTGGCCTCAGGAAAGGCCAGTCCCCATGCGAGTTGCTCGGGGGCCTCTCGGGATTCCTCTCCCGTCGATGTCGGGGCCTAAGACCTTGTGTGGAGTCGGGGCCAAAACCTGAGGATTCTTCTCCAGAGCTGACATGGATCTTGGGGTACTTCTGGAGTCTCCCCAGAGGAGTCAGTCCTCGTCTCGAGTGGGGGCATGCACGTGGGCTTTCCTTCCGAGCTGTAGCAGCAGGGTCGCGCTTCCCTTCGCGGCGATCAGGGGATCTGTAGCTTTCCCTCGAGGCTTTCCCACGAGGCTTTCCCACGAGGCTTTCCCACAGGGCTGTCCCACGTGCCACCGTGGTGTGAGTCGATCCTCGGCTTGAAAGTCGAGGCAGTGCAGGGAAAACAGGTTTCCCTGGAATGGACTGAGACATCTGGGGACTCTGGGAATGGTGGCACGACCCTGGAGTTCCTCTCGCCTTTCCTGTCGAGAGCGCGTCCACTTGAGATGCGACGGGAACGCGGGGAATTCTTTCCCCACCACGCAGGGAAAAGGATCCCTACTCTCGAGCTATGAGACGGAAACGGGGATCCTCTGGATGTGGGCGGGACTCTCGTGATTCCTCTCGAGTGGAGACGGGTATGTCGGGGAACTTCTTGAGTGGCAGCAAGGGTGTGAAGGACCCTTTGGAATTTCCCGATGTTAGATGTGACTAGCCTCGAGATTCCTCAGCGGAAATGGGCCTCATCTCGCCTGGAGGGGAGTAACTCCTGGATTTTCTCGAGTTGCTTCAGGTTTTCTCGACTTACGACGGGGACCTCAGGGACCCGCTCTGGTGGCCTCAGGAAAGGCCAGTCCCCATGCGTGTTGCTCGGGGGCCTCTCGGGATTCCTCTCCCGTCGATGCCGGGGCATAAGACCTTGTGTGGAGTCGGTGCCGAAACCTGAGGATTCCTCTCCAGTGCTGACATGGATCTTGGGGTACTTCTGGAGTCTCCCCAGGGGAGTCAGTCCTCGTCTCGAGTGGGGGCATGCACGTGCGCTTCCTCCGAGCTGTAGCAGGCAGTGTCACGCTTCCCTTCTTGTGGATCAAGGGATCAGTGGCTTTACCTCGAGGCTTTCCCATGAGGCTTTCCCACGAGGCTTTCCCACAGGGCTGTCCCACGTGCCACCGTTGTATGAGTCGATCCTCGGCTTGAAAGTCGAGGCAGTGCAGGGAAAACAGGTTTCCCTGGTATTGGACTGAGACATCTGGGGGACTCTGGGAATGGTGGCACGACCCTGGAGTTCCTCTCGCCTTTCCTGTGGAGAGCGCCTCCTCTTGAGATGCGACGGGAACGCCAGGGAATTACTTTACCCGACCACGCATGGAAAGGATCCCTCCTCTGGAACTAAGAGGCGGAAACGGGGCTCCTCTGGATGTGGGCGGGACTCTCGTGCTTCCTCTCGAGGGGAGACGGGTATGTCGAGGAACTTCTTGAGTTGCAGCAAGGGTGTGAAAGGACGCTTTGGAAGTTCCAGAGGTTAGGTGTGATTAGCCTCGAGATGCCTCAGCGACAAATGGGCCTCATGCTCGCCTGAAGGGGAGAACCTCCTGAATTTTCTCGAGTTGCGGCAGGTGCTGCTCGGACTTAAGACGGGGTCCTCAGGGACCCGCTCTGGTGGCCTCAGGAAAGGCCAGTCCCCATGCGAGTTGCTCGGGGGCCTCTCGGGATTCCTCTCCCGTCGATGCCGGGCTCCTATAGACCTTGTGTGGAGTCGGTGCCGGAACCTGAGGATTCCTCTCCAGTGCTGACATGGATCTTGGGGTACTTCTGGAGTCTCCCCAGGTGAGTCAGTCCTCGTCTCGTAGTGGGAGCATGCACGTGCGATTTCCTCCCGAGCTGTAGCAGCAGTGTCACGCTTCCCTTCGCGTGGATCAAGGATCTGTGGCTTTCCCTCGAGGCTTTCCCACGTGCTTTCCCACGACGCTTTCCCACAGGGCTGTCCCACGTGCCACCGTGGTGTGAGTCGATCCTCGGCTTGAAAGTCGAAACAGTGCAGGGAAAACAGGTTTCCCTGGAATGGACTGAGATATCTGGAGGACTCTGGGAATGGTGGCACGACCCTGGAGTTCCTCTCGCCTTTCCTGTGGAGAGTGCCTCCTCTTGAGATGCGACAGGAACGCCGGGAATTCTTTCCCGACCACGCAGCGAAAGGATCCCGTCCTCTCGAGCTAAGGAGGCGGAAACGGAGCTCCTCTGGATGTGGGCGGAACTCTCGTGCTTCCTCTCGAGTGGAGTCGGGTATGTCGGGGAACTTCTTGAGTTGCAGCAAGGGTGTGAAGGACCCTTTGGAAGTTCCAGAGGTTAGATGTGATTAGCCTCGAGACGCCTCAGCGGAAATGGGCCTCATCTCGCCTGGAGGGTGAGAACCTCCTGGATTTTCTCGAGTTGCGGCAGGTGCTCTCGACTTAAGACGGGACCTCAGGGACCCGCTCTGGTGGCCTCAGGAAAGGCCAGTCCCCATGCGAGTTGCTCGGGGCCTCTCGGGATTCCTCTCCCTTCAGATGCCTGGGCCTAAGATCTTGTGTGGAGTCGGTGCCTGGAACCTGAGGATTCCTCTCCAGTGCTGACATGGATCTTGGGGTACTTCTGGAGTCTCCCCAGGGGAGTCAGTCCTCGTCTCGAGTGGGGGCATGCACGTGCGCTTTCCTCCCGAGCTGTAGCAGCAGTGTCACACTTCCCTTCGCGTGGATCAAGGGATCTGTGGCTTTCCCTCGAGGCTTTCCCACGAGGCTTTCCCACGAGGCTTTCCCACAGGGCTGTCCCACGTGCCACCGTGGTGTGAGTCGATCCTCGGCTTGAAAGTCGAGGCAGTGCAGGGAAAACAGGTTTCCCTGGAATGGACTGAGACATCTGGGGGACTCTGGGAATGGTGGCACGACCCTGGAGTTCCTCTCGCCTTTCCTGTGGAGAGCGCCTCCTCTTGAGATGCGACGGGAACGCCGGGAATTCTTTCCCGACCACGCAGGGAAAGGATCCCTCCTCTCGAGCTAGGAGGCGGAAACGGGGCTCCTCTGGATGTGGGCGGGACTCTCGTGCTTCCTCTCGAGTGGAGACGGGTATGTCGGGGAACTTCTTGAGTTGCAGCAAGGGTGTGAAGGACCCTTTGGAAGTTCCAGATGTTAGATGTGATTAGCCTCGAGACGCCTCAGCGGAAATGGGCCTCATCTCGCCTGGAGGGGAGAACCTCCTGGATTTTCTCGAGTTGCGGCAGGTGCTCTCGACTTACGACGGGGACCTCAGGGACCCGCTCTGGTGGCCTCAGGAAAGGCCAGTCCCCATGCGAGTTGCTCGGGGGCCTCTCGGGATTCCTCTCCCGTCGATGCCGGGCCTAAGACCTTGTGTGGAGTCGGTGCCGGAACCTGAGGATTCCTCTCCAGTGCTGACATGGATCTTGGGGTACTTCTGGAGTCTCCCAGTGGGAGTCAGTCCTCGTCTCGAGTGGGGCATGCACGTGCGCTTTCCTCCCGAGCTGTAGCAGCAGTGTCACGCTTCCCTTCGCGTGGATCAAGGGATCTGTGGCTTTCCCTCAGAGGCTTTCCCACGAGGCTTTCCCACAGGGCTGTCCCACGTGCCACCGTGGTGTGAGTCGATCCTCGGCCTTGAAAGTCGAGCAGTGCAGGGAAAACAGGTTTCCCTTGGAATGGACTGAGACATCTGGAGGGACTCTGGGAATGGTGGCACGACCCTGGAGTTCCTCTCGCCTTTCCTGTGGAGAGCGCCTCCTCTTGAGATGCGACGGGAACGCCGGGAATTCTTTCCCGACCACGCAGGGAAAGGATCCCTCCTCTCGAGCTAG
The DNA here is from genome assembly GCF_001704415.2 of Capra hircus. Lineage (NCBI taxonomy): Eukaryota > Metazoa > Chordata > Mammalia > Artiodactyla > Bovidae > Capra > Capra hircus. The sequence continues at coordinate 70 of NW_017217337.1, read as the reverse complement.
GAGGCGGAAACGGGGCTCCTCTGGATGTGGGCGGACTCTCGTGCTTCCTCTCGAGTGGAGACGGGTATGC
>NW_017217336.1:0-12597 GCF_001704415.2 Capra hircus | reverse complement strand
AAGAATTCCCGGCGTTTCCGTCGCATCTCAAGAGGAGGCGCTCTCCACAGGAAAGGCGAGAGGAACTCCAGGGTCGTGCCACCATTCCCAGAGTCCCCAGATGTCTCAGTCCATTCCAGGGAAACCTGTTTCCCGCACTGCCTCCACTTTCAAGACGAGGATCGACTCACACCACGGTGGCACGTGGGACAGCCCTGTGGAAAGCCTCGTGGGAAAGCCTCGAGGGAAAGCCACAGATCCCTTGATCCACGCGAAGGGAAGCGTGACACTGCTGCTACAGCTTGGAGGAAAGCGCACGTGCATGCCCCACTCGAGACGAGGACTGACTCCCCTGGGAGACTCCAGAAGTACCCCAAGATCCATGTCAGCACTGGAGAGGAATCCTCAGGTTCCGGCACGACTCCACACAAGGTCTTAGGCCCAGCATCGACGGAGAGGAGAGAAGAGAGGCCCCGAGCAACTCGCATGGGGACTGGCCTTTCCTGAGGCCACCAGAGCGGGTCCCTGAGGTCCCCGTCGTAAGTCGAGAGCACCTGCCACAACTCGAGAAAATCCAGGAGGTTCTCCCTCCAGGCGAGATGAGGCCCATTTCCGCTGAGGTCTCGAGGCTAATCACACCTAAACTCTGGAACTTCCAAAGGGTCCTTCACACCCTTGCTGCAACTCAAGAAGTTCCCGACATACCCGTCTCCACTCGAGAGAAGCACGAGAGTCCCGCCCACATCAAGAGGAGCCCCGTTTCCGCCTCATAGCTTGAGAGCAGGGATCCCTTCCCTGCGTGGTCGGGAAAGAATTCCCGGCGTACCCGTCGCATCTCAAGAGGAGGTGCTCTCCACAGGAAAGGCGAGAGGAAACCCCAGGGTCGTGCCACCATTCCCAGAGTCCCCCCAGATGTCTCAGTCCATTCCAGGGAAAACCTATTTTCCCTGGCACAGAATCCGACTTTCAAGCCTAGGATCGACTCACACCACGGTGACGTGGGACAGACCTGTGGGCAAGCCTCGAGGGAAAGCCTCGAGGGAAAGCCACAGATCCTTGATCCACGCGAAGGGAAGCGCGACACTGCTGCTACAGCTTGGGAGTAAAGCGCACGTGCATGCGCCCCACTCGAGACGAGGACTGACTCCCCCTGGGGAGACGCCAGAAATACCCCAAGATCCATGTCAGCACTGGGAGAGGAAACCTCAGGTTCCGGCACCGACTTCACACAAGGTCTTAGGCCCCGGCATCGACAGGAAGAGGAATCCTGAGATGCCCCCGAGCAATTCGCATGGGGACTGGCCTTTCCTGAGGCCACCAGAGCGGGTCCCTGAGGTCCCTGTCATAAGTCGAGAACACCTGCCCGCAACTCGAGAAAATCCAGGAGGTTCTCCCCTCCAGGAGAGATGAGGCCCATTTCCGCTGAGGCATCTCGAGGCCTAATCACACCTAACCTCTGGAACTTCCAAAGGGTCCTTCACACCCTTGCTGCAACTCAAGAAGTTCCCCGACATACCCGTCTCCACTCGAGAGGAATCACGAGGAGTCCCTCCCTCATCCAGAGGAGCCGCGGTTTCCGCCTCCTAGCTCGAGAGAAGGGGATCTTTCCCTGCGTGGTCGGGAAAGAATTCCCGGCGTTCCCGTCGCATCTCAAGAGGAGGCGCTCTCCACAGGAAAGGCGAGAGGAACTCCAGGGCGCGTGCCACCATTCCCAGAGTCCCCCAGATGTCTCAGTCCATTCCAGGGAAACCTGCTTTTCCCTGCACTGCCTCCACTTTTCAAGACGAGGATCGACTCACACCACGGTGGCACGTGGGACAGCGCTGTGGGAAAGCCTCGTGGGAAAGCCTCGTGGGAAAACCTCGAGGGAAAGCCACAGATACCTTGATCCACTCGAAGGGAAGTGTGACACTGCTGCTACGGCTGGGGAGGAAAGCGCACCGTGCATGCCCCCTCTCGAGACGAGGACTGACTCCCCTGGGGAGACTCCAGAAGTACCTCAAGATCCATGTCAGCACTGGAGAGGAATCCTCAGGTTCCGGCACTGGCTCCACACAAGATCTTATGGCCCGGCATCGACGTGAGAGGAATCCCGAAGAGACCCCCGGAGCAACTCGCATGGGGACTGGCCTTTCCTGACGCCAACCACAGCGGGTCCCTGAGGTCCCCGTCGTAAGTCGAGAGCACCTGCCGAAACTCGAGAAAATCCAGGAGGTTCTCCACTCCAGGCGAGATGAGGCCCATTTCCGCTGAGGCGTCTCGAGGCTAATCACACCTAAACTCTGGAACTTTCAAAGGGTCCCTTCACACCCCTTGCTGCAACTCAAGAAGTTCCCCGACATACCCGACTCCACTCGAGAGGAAAGCACGAGAGTCCCGCCCACATCCAGAGGAGCCCCGTTTCCGCCTCCTAAGCTCGAGAGGAGGGATCCTTTCCCTGCGTGGTCGGGAAAGAATTCCCCGGCATTCCCGTCGCATCTCCAGTGGAGGCGCCTCTCCAAAGGAAAGGCGAGAGGAACTCCACGGTCGTGCCACATTCCCAGAGTCCCCCAGATGTGTCAGTCCATTCCAGGGAAACCTGTTTTCCCTGCACTGCCTCGAGTTTCAAGCCGAGGATCGACTCACACCACGGTGGCACGTGGGACAGCCCTGTGGGAAAACCTCGTGGGAAAGCCTCGTGGGAAAGCCTCGAGGGAAAGCTCCTGATCCCTTGATCCACTGCGAAGGGAAGCGTGACCACTGCTGCTACAGCTCGGGAGGAAAGCGCACACTGCATGCCCCACTCCGAGACGAGGACTGACTTCCCTTGGGGAGACTCCCAGAAGTACCCCAAGATCCATGTCAGCACTGGAGAGGAATCCTCAGGTTCCGGCACCGGCTCCACACAAGATCTTAGGCCTCTGCATCGACGGGAGAGGAATCCCGAGAGGCCCCCAAACAACTCGCATGGGACTGGCCTTTCCTGACGCCACTACAGCGGGTCCCTGAGGTTCCCGTCGTAAGTCGAAAGCACCTGCCGCAACTCGAGAAAATCCAGGAGGTTCTGCCCTCCAGGCGAGATGAGGCCCATTTCCACTGAGGCGTCTCCAGGCTAATCACACCTAAACTCTGGAACTTCCAAAGGGTCCTTCACACCCTTGCTGCAACTCGAGAAGTTTCCCCGATATATTGTTTCCACTCGAGAGGAAGCACGAGAGTCCCGCCCACATCCAGAGAAGCCCCGTTTCCGCCTCCAAGCTCGAGAGGATGGATCCTTTCCCTACGCGGTCGGGAAAGAATTCCCTGCGTTCCCGTCGCATCTCAAGTGGAAGCGCTCTCCCACAGGAAACGCGAGAGTAACTCCAGGGTCGTGGCCACATTCCCAGAGTCCCCCAGATGTCTCAGTCCATTCCAGGGAAACCTGTTTTCCCTGCACTGCCTCGACTTTCAAGCCGAGGATCGACTCACACCACGGTGGCACGTGGGACAGCCCTGTGGGAAAGCCTCGAGGGAAGCCCCTGAACCCTTGATCCACGCGAAGGGAAGCGTGACACTGCTGCTACAGCTCAGGAGGAACGCGCACGTGCATGCCTCCACTCGAGACGAGGACTGACTCCCCTGGGGAGACTCCAGAAGTACCCCAAGCTCCATGTCAGCGCTGGAGATGAATCCTCAGGTTCCGGCACTGACTCTGCACAAGGTTGTAGGCCCCAGCATCGACGGGAGAGGAAACCTGAGAGGCCCCCGAGAGGCCCCCGAAAAAACTCGCAAGGGGACTGGCCTTTCCTGAGGCCGCCAGAGCGGGTCCCTGAGGTCCCCGTCGTAAGTCCAGAGCACCTGCCGCAACTTGAGAAAATCCAGGAGGTTCTCCCCTCCAGGCGAGATGAGGCCCATTTCCGCTGAGGTGTCTCGAGGCTAATCACATCTAACATCTGGAACTTCCAAAGGGTCCTTCACACCCTTGCTGCAACTCAAGAAGTTCCCCGACATACCCGAATCCACTCGAGAGGAAGCACGAGAGTCACGCCCATATCCAGAGGAGCCCCGTTTCCGCCTCCTAGCTCGAGAAGAGGGATCCTTTCCCTGCGTGGTCGGGAAAGAATTCCCCGGCGTTTCCCGTCGCATCTCAAGTGGAGGCGCTCTTCACAGGAAAGGCGAGAGGAACTCCAGGGTCGTGCCACATTCCCAGAGTCCACCAGATGTCTCAGTCCATTCCAGGGAAACCTCTTTTCCCTGCACTGCCTCGACTTTCAAGCCGAGGATCGACTCACACCAACGGTGGCACGTGCGACAGCCCTGTGGGAAAGCCTCGTGGGAAAGCCTCGAGGGAAAGCCACAGATCCCTTGATCCACGCGAAGGGAAGTGCGGACACTGCTGCTACAGCTGGAAGGAAAGTGCACGTGCATTCCCCACTTGAGACGAGGACTGACTCCCCTGGGGAGACTCCAGAAGTACCCCAAGATCCATGTCAGCACTGGAGAGGAATCCTCAGGTTCCGGCACTGACTCCACACAAGGTCCTAGGCCCCAGCATCGCCGGAAGAGGTATCCCGAGAGGCCCCCTGAGCAACTCGCATGGGGACTGGCCTTTCCTGACGCCACCACAGCGGGTCCCTGAGGTTCCCATCGTAAGTCGAGAGCACCTGCCGCAACTCGAGAAAATCCAGGAGGTTCTGCCCTCCAGGCGAGATGAGGCCCATTTCCACTGAGGCGTCTCGAGGCTAATCACACCTAACCTCTGGAACTTCCAAAGGGTCCTTCACACCCTTGCTGCAACTCAAGAAGTTCCCCGATATACCTGACTCCACTCGAGAGGAAGCACGGGAGTCCCGCCCACATCCAGAGGAGCCCCGTTTCCGCCTCCTAGCTCGAGAGGAGGGATCCTTTCCCTGCGTGGTCGGGAAAGAATTCCCGGCTTTCCCGTCGCATCTCAAGTGGAGGCGCTCTCCACAGGAAAGGCGAGAGGAACTCCAGGGTCGTGCCACATTCCCAGAGTCCCCCAGATGTCTCAGTCCATTCCAGGGAAACCTGTTTTCCCTGCACTGCCTCGACTTTCAAGCCGAGGATCGACTCACACCACGGTGGCACGTGGGACAGCCCTGTGGGAAAGCTGCCGGGAGCCAGTGTGAGGAATCCCTGCCCGTGACAAGGTCATGAGGAAGGAAGCTGACATTACGCAAGGCGTGCTCAGACTTCAGGGACCCCTCTGGAAATTCCTAAGCATGTACCCCAACAAAAATCTGCCGGCTTTTGTGCTCTGCTTTTCCACTCTTCTGACATTTTCTGGAAAAAGTCAATTCAGGGTTTCAGTCTTCTGCATTTGAAAGAGTGTTTCAATCTAAAAACCCCTCCGATGGCTTTCTAGCCTGCCTGCAGGACTCTGCGAGTGTGATTGTTTGAGGCCTCCTGACTGCAGGAGGCCACAGGAAGCTTAAAACATCCTAGGAATGTAGGGGCTTCCGAAGAGTCAAAATCTTTAGAATAGGACTGATTAAAAGTTTCATTTGTTGAGTCAATGCTTGCTGCCAAATTTTCATATCCTTTATTTTTAGATATAGTTGGTATATAGAAAAACAAGTAGTAGACCTGGTATTAGCAACATTAGATCTTTGAGTTAAGTACCTTCTTTGTTATATCCCACTGCACCTTTGTTCTATAGAGATGTAACTTTAATGCTTTAAGGAGATGCAAATTAAAGAAAAACACTTCGGGGGAAACAAAATCAACATTCATTAAGGAAGAGAGCTAAAAAGTGTTAACAAGCTTCTTGGCCAGAAGATAATGTAAATCACCTGAGACCTTTTGTATACAAAATGATGTATAGAAAGAGTCTGGGCTGCTGAACGCTACATAATTCTGTGTTACCCGTTGATCTCCATGTTTTATCAAAAGTATAAAAGGCCTTCTGAACAATAAAGGATCGGACCAGTTTCTCGAACTAGTCTCTCGGCCTGGTTTCTTGGGACTCTGGCTCCCCCCATGTCTCTCTCTCTCCTCTTCTCTCCCCTTCCCTCTCTCTGCTCTTTACTTTAACTTCAGGCTGAATCTCCATCTGGGGCGCAGAGGCTCGCCAGGTCTACTTACTTGCCCCGGCTGTTAAGACCCGCACCAAAGGGAGCTTAAGGCGAGGCACCCTTAGATATTCAAGCTTGCGCCGGTGGCCCAACGTAGATGGTGCAGATTCCTTGTCTGGAATTTTATTGGCCTTCCGCGTAAACCAAGCTATTCAGCCCTCTTCCTCCACTTAATCTTCTTATTACACTATAGTTTCTTAATCTAATCTTACATTAATAAACAAACAAGTCTTTCCACGCCAACGCCGTCCACCCTTCGAATTCCCTGGATCCACCGGGCCAGGACCCCGGCAAGTGGCGCCCGGAACAGGCTATTCGAAGGTAGGTTCCTCGGAGCAAAAGCTCCCCCCGGAGCACTCTCTGCTGCTCCCCCCGGAGCCCTCTCCGTTGCTCCCCCCGGAGCACTCTCTGTTGCTCCCCCCGGAGTGACTTAATCACTCCCCCCGGAGTACTTTCGGGTACTCCCCCAGTGTTGAGTGTTCGGGACGGCTAGGACCCCACTCAGGGTGCGCGGACCCCCCTGTAGGATAGACAGGGTGAGGAAGAGTGGGAAGTGTTCAAGGGTTTAAGAGAAACCTGGTGCTCTAGAGGTTGAAAAGAAACCTGCTATCCTAGGGTTAAAAACAAAACCCCCCTCGCCAGAGGTAAAACCTTTTGTTGAGGTAGACTTTTCTATAAGACTTAATTTTCTGACATGGGTAACAGTGAATCAAAAGAAAGACAGCTTTTTATAGGAGTAATCTTGCAGTTACTAACTAAACGAGGAATTAAAGTTAAAAATTCCAATATTCATTCATTTTTTTCCTTTGTACAAGAACAGTGTCCCTGGTTTCCAGAAGAAGGCACTGTTAACTTAGACACCTGGGAGAGAGTAGGAAAACAGCTAAAAACTTACTATACTTTGCATGGGGCCTGTAAATGCTTTTGCTCTGTAAAATATGATTACAAATGTTCTGGACCCCTGTCATGAGGCTGTTAGATAGCCTATGGGAGAGGCTATAGCGGTAAATGGTAGTGGGTCTCCACCTTCTATGCAGATCGTATTTTCTGCCATTGGCAAACAAAAGGAGAGAGACTCCTCTTCCTCCCGAGGAAGGAGGGTGCTTACAGGACGCAGCGGCCGAGCGCCCTGGAGAGCCCCCTCCCCCTCTACACAAACCAAACCTTTAAAAAAGTTATCTTATTTAAGGCGACCACTGCAACCTCTGCTTGCACCTCCCCAGGGCTTAAGAACTCCCCACTTTATATCCAAAGCCTCCCAGAACATTGCTTAAGTTTGAAAACGATAGTGACAATATTTTTGAGCAAAAGAGCTTTTAAAACAGAGCTTGCTCCTTGCATAAAATCCCCTCAGGAGGGGCCTCACCCAACAAAAAAAAAAAGAAAAAGGAAGAAAAAACAGAAAAAAAAAAATATTCGTAATAAAAAGGACTTTACAAATGCAAAATGTTTCTCTTGAGGCCAAATAGAACATGTTTTGCCAAAATGTCCTGCTAAACAGACACAACAACCCGTACCAAAACAACCCCAGGTAGCTCAGGCCTAGACCTCAGTTCCACCACCTTCAATAATATTAACCCCTGATGTGCCAGTGACTCAGATTCCAATGAGAGTGGCTAGTCCCCTGCCTGAGGACATTGTAAGACTTGTACTGGGGCATAGCTTGCTTTCTTTTCAAGAAATTTCGGTAGTGTCTTGTGTAGTAAATTCTGATTATACTGAAAAAACTGAAGTTTTGATCTCGCCACCTGCTAAAACTGTGCAATTAATAAAAATTAAAAAAAAAAATAATAGCACAGCTTTTGCTTTTACCTTATTACCAAACAGAAAAACCAGACAAAAAAAAGCCCCAGAGGATCTAGATCTAGCTTTTTGGGTGCAAAAAATTGCAGCTTCTAGGCCTTTAAAAGATTTTTTAATTCAAAGATATAAAATGTCATGGCTGTTAGACAATAGACAAGACGTTTCTTACATTGCTGGAGAGACTAGCGCAGCTCCTGGCCAACATATACTACTGAAAAGGAGTTAGAAAAAGTGGTATGCAGGATAAAAATGCTATAGAGTAAGAGGTGAGAGAGAGTTTAAAACCTTGGTGAATAGTGAGCTCCCCGTTGCTGGAAGTATTTCAAGCTAAGATTAAATGGTTACTTGTCATCTAAAAGGCTATAGACCAGATTTGGGTTATAAAAAGATCATTAGAAAAGCTTATAAAGATATTGTGTAACACCTCTTTTCTTGCTTCTTATATTTGGGTCTAGTGATATGGTTTTTTGGATAACAAAAATTACTCAGAAACGGCCTATGAAAACTATTCTGATTAATGGCAAGTCTATTGTGGGGTTATTAGACACAGGAGCAGACGTTTCTTGCATTTCAGGAAAAGACTGGCCTAGCTCCTGGCCCACCTCCTGGCCCACACATACTACTGAAAATAACTTGGTGGGGATAGGAAGAGCCCCCACAGTAGCCAAAAGTGCAAAAAATTTTAGATTGGCAATTTGAGGACACCCGTGGAACTTTCCAACCGTATGTAGTCCCTTCACTCCCCCTTACCCTGTGGGGGAGGGACATGCTATCTCAAATGGGAGTGTTACTTTTTTAGCCCTGATGATAAAGTGACCTCTTCAGATGCTGCAGATCGGCTATGATCCATCAAAAGGATTGGGTAAACAACAGACAAGAATAATTGAGCTAATTTGCCCAACTCCTTCGCAAGCTATATACTGGATTGGGATATCCAAATTTATAATGAAGGCCATTGTTTTTGCTGCCTACCCCATTACATGAAAATTTCAAGATCCGGTGTGGGTGGAACAGTGGCCTCTGCCTAAGGAAAAATTACTGACATATTAATTAAAAAGATTAATTCAAATATACTGATTTATTAAATTGTTTAATAAAGAACCATCAAAAATTGCACTTCCATATAACAGAGAACAACTTGATGCTTTTCAAATGTTTGATGATTGGCAGATTGCTATAGGAAATTCTTGTGATCAGATCTTGCATCATTTACCCTCACGTGCTTTGTTAATTCAAAAATTAAAAAGAGAGAAATTAAGTATAGTTTTCCCCCATCAGATTTTACAACATGTTCTCTTTGTAATAAGTTAAATGCTGATTCGTTTGAAACAGTAAAATAAAAAGCCATTAGTAAAGCCAAAAAGATCTCCTCCAGATAACAAAAAGATCCCGACCCAAAATTTACTGCGGGTCGAGGAAGTGTTTATATTTTTTTCCACCAGGCGTGCAGATTCGTCAAACTTGGATCCCGGACAGACTGATTCGCCCACAAAGAAAAAGGGAACTTCTCTGCCACCACCACGCAGGGAAACAGCCGCGCACCAAAAGCTGCGGGCGGGGCCAGCCTGACTGACGGAACCCAGTGCACCGCACTCGCAGCCCCATAACCAGCGCCAGTGTCAGAGGGCGGGGTGAAGGCCGCTGCTCCTACCGGCAAAAGAGGCAAAAGAAACATCAAGATCCCGGCAGGACTAACAGCTGCTGCAGCACAAACTCCAACCAGAAAATGACTCTATTTACTCTATTTTGGCTTGTCTATCCTCTCCTTATGTTCTTCTTTTCACCAATGATTCCAGAAAACTTAATGTACCTAATGTAGCGACTTGTGAACCATGGATGTTTTCATCTTGTTTAACTCCTCAAAGTAATGTCTGCTCTTCTGTGGTTTTAAAGATGTCCTATAACTGTAACAACTTATTGATATGATAATTATGTTCTTGCTGTGTTACAACAACTGTTATTGTTACTACAACCAGCAATCATTGACTCAACAAGTGTAAATGCCCAATATGTTAAAAAATCAAGGTTTAGGTATTTTGGAACAGCTCAGATATTAGTTTAGACTTAGGGAAACTTCATAATCAGATTCAGACCTTGGAACACTCCCTGATTAGATTTTACCACCGCAGGAGAAAGCCAATGACTTTTCCCACACTTTCTCTAACTTCATTTCTGAAGACTGTTCTGTCTACTGTCTATTAATCTTGCTCCTCATAATCATACTTCCCTATATTGTCTAGATTCTTCGGCAGAGCATTCGGAATCTCGAGACCGAACTGCACCTGATTTTAAAAATAAATTAATTATTTAAAATTAAAAAGGGTGAGATGCCGGGAGCCAGTGTGAGGAATCCCGCCCGTGACAAGGTCATGAGGAAGGAAGCTGACATACGCAAGGCGTGCTCAGACTTCAGGGACCCCTCTGGAAATTCCTAAGCATGTACCCCAACAAAAATCTGCCGGCTTTTGTGCTCTGCTTTTCCACTCTTCTGACATTTTCTGGAAAAAGTCAATTCAGGGTTTCAGTCTTCTGCATTTGAAAGAGTGTTTCAATCTAAAAACCCCTCCGATGGCTTTCTAGCCTGCCTGCAGGACTCTGCGAGTGTGATTGTTTGAGGCCTCCTGACCGCAGGAGGCACAGGAAGCTTAAAATATCCTAGGAATGTAGGGGCTTCCGAAGAGTCAAAATCTTTAGAATAGGACTGATTAAAAGTTTCATTTGTTGAGTCAATGCTTGCTGCCAAATTTTCATATCCTTTATTTTTAGATATAGTTGGTATATAGAAAAACAAGTAGTAGACCTGGTATTAGCAACATTAGATCTTTGAGTTAAGTACCTTCTTTGTTATATCCCACTGCACCTTTGTTCTATAGAGATGTAACTTTAATGCTTTAAGGAGATGCAAATTAAAGAAAAACACTTCAGGGCGAAACAAAATCAACATTCATTAAGGAAGAGAGCTAAAAAAGTGTTAACAAGCTTCTTGGCCAGAAGATAATGTAAATCACCTGAGACCTTTTGTATACAAAATGATGTATAGAAAGAGTCTGGGCTGCGAACGCTAACATAATTCTGTGTTACCCGTTGATCTCCCATGTTTTATCAAAAGTATAAAAAGGCCTTCTGAACAATAAAGGATCGGATCAGTTTCTCGAACTAGTCTCTCGGCCTGGTTTCTTGGACTCTGGCTCCCCCCATGTCTCTCTCTCTCCTCTTCTCTCCCCTTCCCTCTCTCTGCTCTTTACTTTAACTTCAGGCTGAATCTCCATCTGGGGCGCGGAGGCTCGCCAGGTCTACTTACTTGCCCCGGCTGTTAAGACCCGCACCAAAGGGAGCTTAAGGCGAGGCACCCTTAGATATTCAAGCGGGCGCCGGTGGCCCAACGTAGATGGTGCAAATTCCTTGTCTGGAATTTTATTGGCCTTCCGCGTAAACCAAGCTATTCAGCCCTCTTCGTCCACTTAATCTTCTTATTACACTATAGTTTCTTAATCTAATCTTACATTAATAAACAAACAAGTCTTTCCACGCCAACGCCGTCCACCCTTCGAATTCCCTGGATCCACCGGGGCTGGACCCCGGCAGAAAGCCTCGTGGAAAGCTCGTGGGAAAGCCTCGAGGGAAAGCCTCCCCTTATCCTTGGTTCACGCGAAGGGAAGCGTGACACTGCTGCTACAGCTCGGGAGGAAAGCCCACGTGCATGCCCCCACTCGAGACGAAGACTGATTCCCCTGGGGAGACTACAGAAGTACCCCAAGATCCATGTCAGCACTGGAGAGGAATCCTCAGGTTCCGGCACTGACTCCACACAAGGTTTTTGGCCCCAGCATTGACGGGAGAGGAAACCCGAGAGCACCCGAGAGGCCCCCGAGCAACTTGCAAGGGGACTGGCCTTTCCTGAGGCCACCAGAGCGGGTCCCTGAGGTCCCCGTCGTAAGTCGAGAGCACCTGCCGCAACTCGAGAAAATCCAGGAGGTTCTCCCCTCCAGGCGAGATGAGGCCCATTTCCGCTGAGGCGTCTCTAGGCTAATCACACCTAACTCTGGAACTTCCAAAGGGGTCCTTCACACCCTTGCTGCAACTCAAGAAGTTCCCCGACATACCGTCTCCACTCGAGAGGAAGCACGAGAGTCCCGCCCACATCCAGAGGAGCCCCGTTTCCGCCTCCTAGCTCGAGAGGGGATCCTTTCCCTGCGTGGTCGGGAAAGAATTCCCGGCGTTCCCGTCGCATCTCAAGAGGAGGCGCTCTCCACAGGAAAGGCGAGAGGAACTCCAGGGTCGTGCCACATTCCCAGAGTCCCCCAGATGTCTCAGTCCATTCCAGGGAAACCTGTTTCCCTGCACTGCCTCGACTTTCAAGCGAGGATCGACTCACACCACGGTGGCACGTGGGACAGCCCTGTGGGAAAGCCTCGAGGGAAAGCCTCGAAAGCCTCGGGAAAGCCAGATCCCTTGATCCACGCGAAGGGAAAGCGACACTGCTGCTACAGCTCGGGAAAGCCCACGGCATGCCCCCCCACTTGAGACGAGGACTGACTCCCCTGGGGAGACCAGAAGTACCCCAGATCCATGTCAGCACTGGAGAGGAATCCTCAGGTTCCGGCACTACTCCACACAAATCTTAGGCCCGCATCGACGGAGAGGAATCCCGAGAGGCCCCGAGAACTCGCATGGGGACTGGCCTTTCCTGAGGCACCAGAGCGGGCCCTGAGGTCCCGTCGTAAGTCGAGAGCGCTGCCACCAACTCGAGAAAATTCAGGAG
>NW_017217335.1:0-12599 GCF_001704415.2 Capra hircus | reverse complement strand
AAGGAGGACTGGACCTATGTGCAAAGCAAGGCAGGATTGGAGCTGAGGCAAGAAAGGCCGCCAGTGGCGACTCCCAGGCTCCTGCTGCCTGCTCCTTCCTGGAGAGGCAGCCTAAAAGCAAGGCAAGTCTGGGCAAGCTAGCCCCCGCAGAGCAGCCTCGCGCCAGGAACTCTGCCAGATCGGGGCTCTGAGCAGAGCTAGAGCTCTTGCCGTACTGAGGCCACTTAGCTCCGTGCAAGCAGGCTTTCAACTTGACGGGGCTGGCTGCTGCCTCTCTTCCCCGAGGAGGCTCGCTTCCCTGCTGGCTGTGCACTCGCCTATCAGGGGGGGCGCAGGGCTCCTCCAGCAGGTCTTGCCTCAGGGGCTGCTTCCCCTGAGTTGGGGCTGTGGGCAGGAACCCAGACACGCAGGATCAGGCCCCAACCACCTGCACATGTCTCTGCTGGAGGAGAGTGCTAGGAACCTACGTCTGTCATACACTTTCTGGGCACCCAAGGAATCAGCCTCCGTGTGTGCGGGGCTGAAAACCCCAGCCAGGGGCCCTGGGAGCCTGGTGCTCTCGGTGCGGCGCTGATTCTAGGCGGCCTAGAAACCGCTGGAGGAGCCCTGCAGTTGCCCTTCCCTTCCCTCTGACAGAGCTCTCACTGCTGAGCCCTTGGCAGTGTGCAACCCACAGCCCCTAAGCCCTCCCAAAGACGCCTGGACCTATGTGCAAAGGCAAGGCAGGATTGAGCTGAGGCAAGGAAGGCACCAGTGGCGTCTCCAGGCTCGCTCAGACAGCTCCTTCCTGGGGAGGAGCCTAAAAGCAAGGCAAGTCTGGCAAGGCTAGCCCCCGGCAGAGCAGCCTCGCGCCAGGAACTCTGCCAGATCGGGGCTCTGAGCAGAGCTAGAGCTCTGCCGTACTGGAGGCGCACTTAGCTCCGTGCAAGCAGGGCTTTCAACTTGACGGGCTGGGCTGCCTCCTCTTTCCCCCGAGGAGGCTCGCTTCCCTGCTGGCTGTGCACTCGCCTATCAGGCGGGGCGCAGGGCTCCTCCAGCAGGTCTTTGCCTCAGGGGCTGCTTCCCCTGAGTTGGGGCTGTGGGCAGGAACCCAGACACGCAGGATCAGGCCCCAACCACCTGCACATGTCTCTGCTGGGGAGGAGAGTGCTAGGGAACCTACGTCTCTCACACACTTTCTAGGCACCCACGGATCAGCCTCTGGAGTGTGGGGATGCAAAACCCAGCCAGGGGCCCTTGGAACCTGGTGCTCTCCGTGCGGAGCTTTGTCTGGGCGGCCAAGGAACCGCTGAGGAGCCCTGCTGTTGCCCTTCGCTTCCCTCTGACAGAGCTTTCACTGCTGGAGCCCTTGGCAGTGTGCAACCCACCAGCCCCTAAGCCCTCCCAAGGACGCTGGGACCTAAGTGCAAAGGCAAGGCAGGATTGGAGCTGAAGCCAGGAAGGCGCCAGTGGCGTTTCCAGGCCTCACACAGCCTGCTCCTTCCTGGGAGGGAGCCTTAAAGCAAGGCAAGTCTGGCAAGGCTCGCCCGGCAGAGCAGCTCGGCCAGGAACTCTGCCAGATCGGGCTCTGAGCAGAGCTAGAGCTCTGCCGTACTGGAGGCGCACTTAGCTCCGTGCAAGCAGGGGCTTTCCTTGACTGGGCTCGGCTGCCTCCTCTTCCCCCGAGGAGGCTCGCTACACTGCTGGCTGTGCTCTCGCCTATCAGGCGGGCGCGCAGGGCTCCTCCAGCAGGTCTTGCCTCAGGGGCTGCTTCCCCTGAGTTGGGCTGTGGGCGGGAACCCAGACACGCAGGATAAGGCCCCAACCACCTGCACATGTCTCTGCTGGGGAGGAGAGTGCTAGGGAACCTACGTCTCTCACACACTTTCTAGGCACCCACGGAGTCAGCCTCTGGAGTGTGGGGATGCAAAACCCAGCCAGGGGCCCTTGGAACCTGGTGCTCTCCGTGCGGAGCTTTGTCTGGGCGGCCAAGGAACCGCTGAAGGAGCCCTGCTGTTGCCCTTCGCTTCCCTCTGACAGAGCTTTCACTGCTGGAGCCCTTGGCAGTGTGCAACCCACCAGCCCCTAAGCCCTCCTCAAGGACGCTTGGGACCTAAGTGCAAAGGCAAGGCAGGGGTAGAGCTGAAGCCAGGAAGGCGCCAGTGGCGTTTCCGAGCCTCACACAGCCTGCTCCTTCCTGGGGGGGAGCCTTAAAGCAAGGCAAGTCTGCGCAAGGCTCGCCTATGGCAGAGCATCTTGGTGCCAGGAACTCTGCCAGATCGGGCCTCTGAACAGAGCTAGAGATCTGCCGTACTGGAGTCGCACTTAGCTTCGTGTAAGCAGGGATTTCAGCTTGACGGGGACTTGCTGCCTCCTCTTCCCCGAGGAGGCTCGCTTCCCTGCTGGCTGTGCACTCGCCTATCAGGCGGGGGCGCAGGGCTCCTCCAGCAGGTCTTGCCTCAGGGGCTGCTTCCCCTGAGTTGGGGCTGTGGGCAGGAACCCAGACACGCAGGATCAGGCCCCAAACACCTGCACATGTCTCTGCTGGGGAGGAGAGTGCTAGGGAACCTACGTCTGTCATACACTTTCTGGGCACCCAAGGAATCAGCCTCCGTGTGTGCGGGGCTGAAAACCCCAGCCAGGGGCCCTGGGAGCCTGGTGCTCTCCGTGTGGCGCTGAATCTGGGCGGCCAAGCAACCGCTGGAGGAGCCCTGCAGTTGCCCTTCCCTTCCCTCTGACAGAATTCTCACTGCTGGAGCCCTTGGCAGTGTGCAACCCACCAGCCCCTAAGCTCTCCTTAAGGAGGACTGGGACCTAAGTGCAAAGGCAAGGCAGGATTGGAGCTGAGGCAAGAAAGGCGCCAGTGGCGACTCCCAGGCTCCTGCTGCCTGCTCCTTCCTGGAGAGGCAGCCTAAAAGCAAGGCAAGTCTGGGCAAGGCTAGCCCCGGCAGAGCAGCCTCGCGCCAGGAACTCTGCCAGATCGGGGCTCTGAGCAGAGCTAGAGCTCTGCCGTACTGGAGGCGCACTTAGCTCCGTGCAAGCAGGGCTTTCAACTTGACGGGGCTGGGCTGCCTCCTCTTCCCCGAGGAGGCTCGCTTCCCTGCTGGCTGTGCACTCGCCTATCAGGCGGGGGCGCAGGGCTCCTCCAGCAGGTCTTGCCTCAGGGGCTGCTTCCCTGAGTTGGGGCTGTGGGGCAGGAACCCAGACACGCAGGATCAGGCCCCAAACACCTGCACATGTCTCTGCTGGGGAGGAGAGTGCTAGGGAACCTACGTCTGTCATACACTTTCTGGGCACCCAAGGAATCAGCCTCCGTGTGTGCGGGGCTGAAAACCCCAGCCAGGGGCCCTGGGAGCCTGGTGCTCTCGTGCGGCGCTGATTCTAGGCGGCCTAGAAACCGCTGGAGGAGCCCTGCAGTTGCCCTTCCCTTCCCTCTGACAGAGCTCTCACTGCTGAAGCCCTTGGCAGTGTGCAACCCACCACCCCCTAAGCCCTCCCCAACCACGCCTGGCACCTATGTGCAAAGGCAAGGCAGGATTGGAGCTGAGGCAAGGAAGGCACCAGTGGCGTCTCCCAGGCTCGCTCAGACAGCTCCTTCCTGGGGAGGGAGCCTAAAAGCAAGGCAAGTCTGGGCAAGGCGAGCCCCGGCGAGCAGCCTCGCGCCAGAAACTCTGCCAGATCGGGGCTCTGAGCAGAGCTAGAGCTCTGCCGTACTGGAGGCCCACTTAGCTCCGTGCAAGCAGGGCTTTCCTCTTGACTGGGCTCGGCTGCCTCCTCTTCTCCCGAGGAGGCTCGCTACACTGCTGGCTGTGCTCTCGCCTATCAGGCGGGGCGCGCAGGGCTCCTCCAGCAGGTCTTGCCTCAGGGGCTGCTTCCCCTGAGTTGGGGCTGTGGGCGGAACCCAGACACGCAGGAAAGGCCCCAACCACCTGCACATGTCTCTGCTGGGGAGAGAGTGCTAGGGAACCTACGTCTGTCATACACTTTCTGGGCACCCAAGGAATCAGCCTCCGTGTGTGCGGGGCTGAAAAACCCAGCCAGGGGCCCTGGAGCCTGGTGCTCTCGGTGCGGGCGCTGATTCTAGGCGGCCTAGAACCGCTGAGGAGCCCTGCAGTTGCCCTTCCCTTCCCTCTGACAGAGCTCTCACTGCTGAGCCCTTGGCAGTGTGCAACCCACCACCCCCTAAGCCCTCCCCAACCACGCCTGGCACCTAAGTGCAAAGGCAAGGCAGGATTGAGCTGAGGCAAGGAAGGCACCAGTGGCGTCTCCAGGCTCCTCAGCCTGCTCCTTCCTGGGGAGGGAGCCTAAAGCAAGGCAAGTCTGGGCAAGGCGAGCCCCGGCAGAGCAGCCTCGCGCCAGAAACTCTGCCAGATCGGGGCTCTGAGCAGAGCTAGAGCTCTGCCGTACTGGAGGCCCACTTAGCTCCGTGCAAGCAGGCTTTCCTCTTGACTGGGCTCGGCTGCCTCCTCTTCTCCCGAGGAGGCTCGCTACACTGCTGGCTGTGCTCTCGCCTATCAGGCGGGCGCGCAGGGCTCCTCCAGCAGGTCTTGCCTCAGGGGCTGCTTCCCCTGAGTTGGGGCTGTGGGCGGAACCCAGACACGCAGGATCAGGCCCCAACCACCTGCACATGTCTCTGCTGGGGAGGAGAGTGCTAGGGAACCTACGTCTCTCACACACTTTCTAGGCACCCACGGAGTCAGCCTCTGGGAGTGTGGGGATGCAAAACCCAGCCAGGGGCCCTTGGAACCTGGTGCTCTCCGTGCGGAGCTTTGTCTGGGCGGCCAAGGAACCGCTGAAGGAGCCCTGCTGTTGCCCTTCGCTTCCCTCTGACAGAGCTTTCACTGCTGGAGCCCTTGGCAGTGTGCAACCCACCAGCCCCTAAGCCCTCCTCAAGGACGCTTGGGACCTAAGTGCAAAGGCAAGGCAGGTAGAGCTGAAGCCAGGAAGGCGCCAGTGGCGTTTCCGAGCTCACACAGCCTGCTCCTTCCTGGGGAGGGAGCCTTAAAGCAAGGCAAGTCTGCGCAAGGCTCGCCTATGGCAGAGCATCTTGGTGCCAGGAACTCTGCCAGATCGGGCCTCTGAACAGAGCTAGAGATCTGCCGTACTGGAGTCGCACTTAGCTTCGTGTAAGCAGGGATTTCAGCTTGACGGGGACTTGCTGCCTCCTCTTCCCCCGAGGAGGCTCGCTTCCCTGCTGGCTGTGCACTCGCCTATCAGGCGGGGGCGCAGGGCTCCTCCAGCAGGTCTTGCCTCAGGGGCTGCTTCCCCTGAGTTGGGGCTGTGGGCAGGAACCCAGACACGCAGGATCAGGCCCCAAACACCTGCACATGTCTCTGCTGGGGAGGAGAGTGCTAGGGAACCTACGTCTGTCATACACTTTCTGGGCACCCAAGGAATCAGCCTCCGTGTGTGCGGGGCTGAAAACCCAGCCAGGGGACTGGGAGCCTGGTCTCTCCGTGTGGCGCTGAATCTGGGCGGCCAAGCAACCGCTGGAGGAGCCCTGCAGTTGCCCTTCCTTCCTCTGACAGAATTCTCACTGCTGGAGCCCTTGGCAGTGTGCAACCCACCAGCCCCTAAGCTCTCTTAAGGAGGACTGGGACCTAAGTGCAAAGGCAAGGCAGGATTGGAGCTGAGGCAAGAAAGGCGCCAGTGGCGACTCCCAGGCTCCTGCTGCCTGCTCCTTCCTGGAGAGGCAGCCTAAAAGCAAGGCAAGTCTGGGCAAGGCTAGCCCCGGCAGAGCAGCCTCGCGCCAGGAACTCTGCCAGATCGGGGCTCTGAGCAGAGCTAGAGCTCTGCCGTACTGGAGGCGCACTTAGCTCCGTGCAAGCAGGGCTTTCAACTTGACGGGGCTGGGCTGCCTCCTCTTCCCCCGAGGAGGCTCGCTTCCCTGCTGGCTGTGCACTCGCCTATCAGGCGGGGCGCAGGGCTCCTCCAGCAGGTCTTGCCTCAGGGGCTGCTTCCCCTGAGTTGGGGCTGTGGGCAGGAACCCAGACACGCAGGATCAGGCCCCAAACACCTGCACATGTCTCTGCTGGGGAGGAGAGTGCTAGGGAACCTACGTCTGTCATACACTTTCTGGGCACCCAAGGAATCAGCCTCCGTGTGTGCGGGCTGAAAACCCCGCCAGGGGCCCTGGGAGCCTGGTGCTCTCGTGGGCGCTGATTCTAGGCGGCCTAGAAACCGCTGGAGGAGCCCTGCAGTTGCCCTTCCCTTCCCTCTGACAGAGCTCTCACTGCTGAAGCCCTTGGCAGTGTGCAACCCACACACCCCTAAGCCCTCCCCAACGCCTGGCACCTATGTGCAAAGGCAAGGCAGGATTGGAGCTGAGGCAAGGAAGGCACCAGTGGCGTCTCCCAGGCTCGCTCAGACAGCTCCTTCCTGGGGAGGGAGCCTAAAAGCAAGGCAAGTCTGGGCAAGGCGAGCCCCGGCCGAGCAGCCTCGCGCCAGAAACTCTGCCAGATCGGGGCTCTGAGCAGAGCTAGAGCTCTGCCGTACTGGAGGCCCACTTAGCTCCGTGCAAGCAGGGCTTTCCTCTTGACTGGGCTCGGCTGCCTCCTCTTCTCCCGAGGAGGCTCGCTACACTGCTGGCTGTGCTCTCGCCTATCAGGCGGGCGCGCAGGGCTCCTCCAGCAGGTCTTGCCTCAGGGGCTGCTTCCCCTGAGTTGAGGCTGTGGGCGGGAACCCAGACACGCAGGATAAGGCCCCAACCACCTGCACATGTCTCTGCTGGGGAGGAGAGTGCTAGGGAACCTACGTCTCTCACACACTTTCTAGGCACCCACGGAGTCAGCCTCTGGGAGTGTGGGGATGCAAAACCCAGCCAGGGGCCCTTGGAACCTGGTGCTCTCCGTGCGGAGCTTTGTCTGGGCGGCCAAGGAACCGCTGAAGGAGCCCTGCTGTTGCCCTTCGCTTCCCTCTGACAGAGCTTTCACTGCTGGAGCCCTTGGCAGTGTGCAACCCACCAGCCCCTAAGCCCTCCTCAAGGACGCTTGGGACCTAAGTGCAAAGGCAAGGCAGGGGTAGAGCTGAAGCCAGGAAGGCGCCAGTGGCGTTTCCGAGCCTCACACAGCCTGCTCCTTCCTGGGGAGGGAGCCTTAAAGCAAGGCAAGTCTGCGCAAGGCTCGCCTATGGCAGAGCATCTTGGTGCCAGGAACTCTGCCAGATCGGGCCTCTGAACAGAGCTAGAGATCTGCCGTACTGGAGTCGCACTTAGCTTCGTGTAAGCAGGGATTTCAGCTTGACGGGGACTTGCTGCCTCCTCTTCCCCCGAGGAGGCTCGCTTCCCTGCTGGCTGTGCACTCGCCTATCAGGCGGGGGCGCAGGGCTCCTCCAGCAGGTCTTGCCTCAGGGGCTGCTTCCCCTGAGTTGGGGCTGTGGGCAGGAACCCAGACACGCAGGATCAGGCCCCAAACACCTGCACATGTCTCTGCTGGGGAGGAGAGTGCTAGGGAACCTACGTCTGTCATACACTTTCTGGGCACCCAAGGAATCAGCCTCCGTGTGTGCGGGGCTGAAAACCCCAGCCAGGGGACCTGGGAGCCTGGTGCTCTCCGTGTGGCGCTGAATCTGGGCGGCCAAGCAACCGCTGGAGGAGCCCTGCAGTTGCCCTTCCCTTCCCTCTGACAGAATTCTCACTGCTGGAGCCCTTGGCAGTGTGCAACCCACCAGCCCCTAAGCTCTCCTTAAGGAGGACTGGGACCTAAGTGCAAAGGCAAGGCAGGATTGGAGCTGAGGCAAGAAAGGCGCCAGTGGCGACTCCCAGGCTCCTGCTGCCTGCTCCTTCCTGGAGAGGCAGCCTAAAAGCAAGGCAAGTCTGGGCAAGGCTAGCCCCCGGCAGAGCAGCCTCGCGCCAGGAACTCTGCCAGATCGGGGCTCTGAGCAGAGCTAGAGCTCTGCCGTACTGGAGGCGCACTTAGCTCCGTGCAAGCAGGGCTTTCAACTTGACGGGGCTGGGCTGCCTCCTCTTCCCCCGAGGAGGCTCGCTTCCCTGCTGGCTGTGCACTCGCCTATCAGGCGGGGGCGCAGGGCTCCTCCAGCAGGTCTTGCCTCAGGGGCTGCTTCCCCTGAGTTGGGGCTGTGGGCAGGAACCCAGACACGCAGGATCAGGCCCCAAACACCTGCACATGTCTCTGCTGGGGAGGAGAGTGCTAGGGAACCTACGTCTGTCATACACTTTCTGGGCACCCAAGGAATCAGCCTCCGTGTGTGCGGGGCTGAAAACCCCAGCCAGGGGCCCTGGGAGCCTGGTGCTCTCGGTGCGGCGCTGATTCTAGGCGGCCTAGAAACCGCTGGAGGAGCCCTGCAGTTGCCCTTCCCTTCCCTCTGACAGAGCTCTCACTGCTGAAGCCCTTGGCAGTGTGCAACCCACCACCCCCTAAGCCCTCCCCAACGACGCCTGGCACCTATGTGCAAAGGCAAGGCAGGATTGGAGCTGAGGCAAGGAAGGCACCAGTGGCGTCTCCCAGGCTCGCTCAGACAGCTCCTTCCTGGGGAGGGAGCCTAAAAGCAAGGCAAGTCTGGGCAAGGCGAGCCCCCGGCCGAGCAGCCTCGCGCCAGAAACTCTGCCAGATCGGGGCTCTGAGCAGAGCTAGAGCTCTGCCGTACTGGAGGCCCACTTAGCTCCGTGCAAGCAGGGCTTTCCTCTTGACTGGGCTCGGCTGCCTCCTCTTCTCCCGAGGAGGCTCGCTACACTGCTGGCTGTGCTCTCGCCTATCAGGCGGGCGCGCAGGGCTCCTCCAGCAGGTCTTGCCTCAGGGGCTGCTTCCCCTGAGTTGAGGCTGTGGGCGGGAACCCAGACACGCAGGATAAGGCCCCAACCACCTGCACATGTCTCTGCTGGGGAGGAGAGTGCTAGGGAACCTACGTCTCTCACACACTTTCTAGGCACCCACGGAGTCAGCCTCTGGGAGTGTGGGGATGCAAAACCCAGCCAGGGGCCCTTGGAACCTGGTGCTCTCCGTGCGGAGCTTTGTCTGGGCGGCCAAGGAACCGCTGAAGGAGCCCTGCTGTTGCCCTTCGCTTCCCTCTGACAGAGCTTTCACTGCTGGAGCCCTTGGCAGTGTGCAACCCACCAGCCCCTAAGCCCTCCTCAAGGACGCTTGGGACCTAAGTGCAAAGGCAAGGCAGGGGTAGAGCTGAAGCCAGGAAGGCGCCAGTGGCGTTTCCGAGCCTCACACAGCCTGCTCCTTCCTGGGGAGGGAGCCTTAAAGCAAGGCAAGTCTGCGCAAGGCTCGCCTATGGCAGAGCATCTTGGTGCCAGGAACTCTGCCAGATCGGGCCTCTGAACAGAGCTAGAGATCTGCCGTACTGGAGTCGCACTTAGCTTCGTGTAAGCAGGGATTTCAGCTTGACGGGGACTTGCTGCCTCCTCTTCCCCCGAGGAGGCTCGCTTCCCTGCTGGCTGTGCACTCGCCTATCAGGCGGGGGCGCAGGGCTCCTCCAGCAGGTCTTGCCTCAGGGGCTGCTTCCCCTGAGTTGGGGCTGTGGGCAGGAACCCAGACACGCAGGATCAGGCCCCAAACACCTGCACATGTCTCTGCTGGGGAGGAGAGTGCTAGGGAACCTACGTCTGTCATACACTTTCTGGGCACCCAAGGAATCAGCCTCCGTGTGTGCGGGGCTGAAAACCCCAGCCAGGGGCCCTGGGAGCCTGGTGCTCTCCGTGTGGCGCTGAATCTGGGCGGCCAAGCAACCGCTGGAGGAGCCCTGCAGTTGCCCTTCCTTCCCTCTGACAGAATTCTCACTGCTGGAGCCCTTGGCAGTGTGCAACCCACCAGCCCCTAAGCCTCCTTAAGGACGACTGGGACCTAAGTGCAAAGGCAAGGCAGGATTGGAGCTGAGGCAAGAAGGCGCCAGTGGCGACTCCCAGCTCCTCTGCCTGCTCCTTCCTGGGAGGCAGCCTAAAAGCAAGGCAAGTCTGGCAAGGCTAGCCCCCGGCAGAGCAGCCTCGCGCCAGGAACTCTGCCAGATCGGGGCTCTGAGCAGAGCTAGAGCTCTGCCGTACTGGAGGCGCACTTAGCTCCGTGCAAGCAGGGCTTTCAACTTGACGGGGCTGGGCTGCCTCCTCTTCCCCGAGGAGGCTCGCTTCCCTGCTGGCTGTGCACTCGCCTATCAGGCGGGGCGCAGGGCTCCTCCAGCAGGTCTTGCCTCAGGGGCTGCTTCCCCTGAGTTGGGGCTGTGGGCAGGAACCCAGACACGCAGGATCAGGCCCCAAACACCTGCACATGTCTCTGCTGGGGAGGAGAGTGCTAGGGAACCTACGTCTGTCATACACTTTCTGGGCACCCAAGGAATCAGCCTCCGTGTGTGCGGGGCTGAAAACCCAGCCAGGGCCCTGGGAGCCTGGTGCTCTCCGTGTGGCGCTGAATCTGGGCGGCCAAGCAACCGCTGGAGGAGCCCTGCAGTTGCCCTTCCCTTCCCTCTGACAGAATTCTCACTGCTGGAGCCCTTGGCAGTGTGCAACCCACCAGCCCCTAAGCTCCTTAAGGAGGACTGGGACCTAAGTGCAAAGGCAAGGCAGGATTGGAGCTGAGGCAAGAAAGGCGCCAGTGGCGACTCCCAGGCTCCTGCTGCCTGCTCCTTCCTGGAGAGGCAGCCTAAAAGCAAGGCAAGTCTGGGCAAGGCTAGCCCCCGGCAGAGCAGCCTCGCGCCAGGAACTCTGCCAGATCGGGGCTCTGAGCAGAGCTAGAGCTCTGCCGTACTGGAGGCGCACTTAGCTCCGTGCAAGCAGGGCTTTCAACTTGACGGGGCTGGGCTGCCTCCTCTTCCCCCGAGGAGGCTCGCTTCCCTGCTGGCTGTGCACTCGCCTATCAGGCGGGGCGCAGGGCTCCTCCAGCAGGTCTTGCCTCAGGGGCTGCTTCCCCTGAGTTGGGGCTGTGGGCAGGAACCCAGACACGCAGGATCAGGCCCCAAACACCTGCACATGTCTCTGCTGGGGAGGAGAGTGCTAGGGAACCTACGTCTGTCATACACTTTCTGGGCACCCAAGGAATCAGCCTCCGTGTGTGCGGGGCTGAAAACCCCAGCCAGGGGCCCTGGGAGCCTGGTGCTCTCGGTGCGGCGCTGATTCTAGGCGGCCTAGAAACCGCTGGAGGAGCCCTGCAGTTGCCCTTCCCTTCCCTCTGACAGAGCTCTCACTGCTGAAGCCCTTGGCAGTGTGCAACCCACCACCCCCTAAGCCCTCCCCAACGACGCCTGGCACCTATGTGCAAAGGCAAGGCAGGATTGGAGCTGAGGCAAGGAAGGCACCAGTGGCGTCTCCCAGGCTCGCTCAGACAGCTCCTTCCTGGGGAGGGAGCCTAAAAGCAAGGCAAGTCTGGGCAAGGCGAGCCCCGGCCGAGCAGCCTCGCGCCAGAAACTCTGCCAGATCGGGGCTCTGAGCAGAGCTAGAGCTCTGCCGTACTGGAGGCCCACTTAGCTCCGTGCAAGCAGGGCTTTCCTCTTGACTGGGCTCGGCTGCCTCCTCTTCTCCCGAGGAGGCTCGCTACACTGCTGGCTGTGCTCTCGCCTATCAGGCGGCGCGCAGGGCTCCTCCAGCAGGTCTTGCCTCAGGGGCTGCTTCCCCTGAGTTGAGGCTGTGGGCGGGAACCCAGACACGCAGGATAAGGCCCCAACCACCTGCACATGTCTCTGCTGGGGAGGAGAGTGCTAGGGAACCTACGTCTCTCACACACTTTCTAGGCACCCACGGAGTCAGCCTCTGGGAGTGTGGGGATGCAAAACCCAGCCAGGGGCCCTTGGAACCTGGTGCTCTCCGTGCGGAGCTTTGTCTGGGCGGCCAAGGAACCGCTGAAGGAGCCCTGCTGTTGCCCTTCGCTTCCCTCTGACAGAGCTTTCACTGCTGGAGCCCTTGGCAGTGTGCAACCCACCAGCCCCTAAGCCCTCCTCAAGGACGCTTGGGACCTAAGTGCAAAGGCAAGGCAGGGGTAGAGCTGAAGCCAGGAAGGCGCCAGTGGCGTTTCCGAGCCTCACACAGCCTGCTCCTTCCTGGGGAGGGAGCCTTAAAGCAAGGCAAGTCTGCGCAAGGCTCGCCTATGGCAGAGCATCTTGGTGCCAGGAACTCTGCCAGATCGGGCCTCTGAACAGAGCTAGAGATCTGCCGTACTGGAGTCGCACTTAGCTTCGTGTAAGCAGGGATTTCAGCTTGACGGGGACTTGCTGCCTCCTCTTCCCCCGAGGAGGCTCGCTTCCCTGCTGGCTGTGCACTCGCCTATCAGGCGGGGGCGCAGGGCTCCTCCAGCAGGTCTTGCCTCAGGGGCTGCTTCCCCTGAGTTGGGGCTGTGGGCAGGAACCCAGACACGCAGGATCAGGCCCCAAACACCTGCACATGTCTCTGCTGGGGAGGAGAGTGCTAGGGAACCTACGTCTGTCATACACTTTCTGGGCACCCAAGGAATCAGCCTCCGTGTGTGCGGGGCTGAAAACCCCAGCCAGGGGCCCTGGGAGCCTGGTGCTCTCCGTGTGGCGCTGAATCTGGGCGGCCAAGCAACCGCTGGAGGAGCCCTGCAGTTGCCCTTCCCTTCCCTCTGACAGAGTTCTCACTGCTGGAGCCCTTGGCAGTGTGCAACCCACCAGCCCCTAAGCTCTCCTTAAGGAGGACTGGGACCTAAGTGCAAAGGCAA
>NW_017217334.1:0-12600 GCF_001704415.2 Capra hircus | reverse complement strand
TTTCCGACGAGCTTTCCGCCGAGGCTTTTTCCCAAGGGCTGTCCCCGTGGCACGTGTGTGAGTCGATCCCTGCTTGAACTAGTCGAAACAGTTTGCAGGGAAAAGGTTTCCCTGAATGGACTGAGATAATCTGGAAGACTCTGAATGGTGGCACAACCCTGGAGTTCTGACGTGTTGATTGACCTTTCCTGTGAGAGTTGCCACCGATCTTGAGATGCGACAGGATGCCGAGAAGTTTCCCGATCTACGCAGGGAAAGGAACCCGTCTCTCTCGAGCAAGGAGGCGAACCACGGGTCTCCTTGGATTGGGCGGGAGTCTGTCTTCATCCTGAAGTGGAGTCGGGTATGCCCGGGGACCTTCTTGAGTTCGTAGAAGGGTGTGAAGGCCTTTGAAGTTCCAGAAGTTAGGTGTGATAGCCTCTAGACCCTCAGCGGAAATGGGCCTCGAATCTCCCCTGGGAGGGGAGACCTCTGGATTTTCTCGAGTTTGCAGTCTCTCAACTTCGACGGGGGACTGTCAGGGACTGCTCTGGTGCCTCAGGAAAGCCAATCCCATGGCGAGTTGCTCAGGGCTCTCGGTCCTCTCCCGTCGATGCGGGCTTAAGCCGATGTGTGGAATCGGTGTCGGAACTGAGGATTCCTCTCCGCAGTGCTGACATGGATCTGGGATCTTCTGGAGCCTACCAGGGACTTCAGTCTCGTCTCGAGTTGGCGCATCATAGTGAGATTTTGCTCCGAGCTGAGACGCAGTGTCACGCTTCCTTCGCGGGATCAAGGGATCTGTGCTTCCGCCCTGAGGCTTTCACGAGGCTTTCCCACGAGGCTTTCCCACAGGGCCTTGTCCACGTGCCACCGTGGTGTGAGTCGATCTCGCTTGAAAGTCGACGGCAGTGGCAGGGAAATGGTTTCCCTGGAAGGACGGACATTGGACTCTGGAAATGGGCACAACCCAGGAGTTCCTCTCGCCTTTCCGTGGAGAAGCGCCTCCTCTTGAGATGCGACGGGAACCCCGGGAATTCTTTTTCCCCGCCACGCCGGAAAGGATTGCCCTCTCTCGAGCTAGGAGGCGGAAACGGGACTCCTGCTGGATGTGGGCGGGGACTCTCGTGCTTCCTCTCGCTGGAGACGGATATGTCGGGGGAACTTCTTGAGTTGCAGCAAGGGTGTGACGGACGCCTTTGGATGTTCCAGAGGTTGAGGTGTGATTAGCCTCGAGACCTCAGCGGAAATGGGCCTCATCTCGCCTGAAGGGAAAGAACCTCCTGGATTTCTCGAGATTGTGCAGGTGCATGCTCCGGTTTATGCCCGGGGAACATCAGGGAACCCTCTCATGGTGGCCTCAGGAACAGGCAGACGCCATGCGAGGTTGCTCGGGGGCCATCTCGAGGATTCCTCTCGCGTAGATGCAGTCCCTAAGACCCTTGTGTGGAGTCGGTGGCCGACCTGAGGATTCCTCTCCACGTGGCTAATGGATCTGGGGTAGCCTCGAGGAAAGCCACAGATCCTTGATCCACGCGAAGGAAGCGTTACAATGCTGCTACAGCTCGAGAGTAAAGCGCACTTGTATGCCCCACTCGAGACGAGGACTGACTCCACTGGGAGAGTCCAGAAGTTCCCCAAGATCCTTTTCAGCACTGGAGAGGAATCCTCAGGTTACGGAACCGACTCCACACAATGTCTTAGGCCCCGGCATCGACGGGAGAGGGATCCCGAGAGGTCCCCGAGCAACTCCCATGGGGACTGGCATTTCCAGAGGCCTCCAGAGCGGGTCCCTGAGGACAACGTCTCAAGTCGAGAGCACCTGCCGCAACTCGAGAAAATCCAGGAGGTTCTCCCCTCCAGGCGAGATGAGGCCCATTTCCGCTGAGGCGTCTCGAGGCTAATCACACCTAAACTCTGGAACTTCCAAAGGGTCCTTCACACCCTTGTTGCAAATCAAGAAGTTCCCCAACATACCTGACTCCACTCGAGAGGAAGCACGAGAGTCCCGCCCACATCCAGAGGAGCCCCGTTTCTGCCTGATAGATCCAGAGGAGGGATCCTTTCCCTGCGTGGTCGGGAAAGAATTCCCGGCGTTCCGGCGCATTTTCAAGAGGAGGCGCTCTCCACAGGAAAGGCGAGAGGAACTCCAGGTCGTGCCACCATTCCCAGAATCCCCACATGTCTCAGTCCATTCCAGGGAAACCTGTTTTCCCTGCACTGCCTCGACTTTCAAGCCGAGGATCGACTCAAACCACGGTGGCACGTGGGACAGCCCTGTGGGAAAGCCTCGTGGGAAAGCCTCGTAGGAAAGCCTCGAGGGAAAGCCACAGATCCCTTGATCCACACGAAGGGAAGCGCGACACAGCTGCTCCAGCTCGGGAGGAAATCGCACGAGCATGCCCCCACTCGAGACGAGGACTGACTTCCCCTGGGGAGACTCCAGAAGTACCCCAAGATCCATGTCAGGGCTGGAGAGGAATCCCTCAGGATCCGGCATCGACTACACACAAGGTCTTAGGCCCCGGCATCGACGGAGGAGAGGAATCCGAGAGGCCCCCGAGCAATTCGCATTGGGACTGGCCATTTCCTGAGGCCACCAGGGCGGTCCCTGAGGTCCCCATCTTAAGTCCACAGCTACTGCCGCAACTCGAGAAAATCCAGGAGGTTCTCCCCTCCAGGCGAGATGAGGCCCATTTCCCCTGAGGCGTCTCGATGGCTAATCACACCTAACCTCTGGAACTTCCAAAGGGTCCTTAACACCCTTGCTGCAACACAAGAAGTTCCTCGACATACCCGTTTCCAATCGAGAGGAAGCACGAGAGTCCCACCCACATCCAGAGGAGCCCCGTTTCCGCCTTCATAGTTCCGAGAGGAGGGATTCCTTTCCTGTGTGGTCGAGAAAGAATTCCCGGCGATCCCGTCGCATCTCAAGTGGAGGCGCTCACCACAGGAAAGGCGAGAGGAACTCCTGGGTCGTGCCACTATTCCCAGAGTCCCCCAGATGCTCAGTCCATTAACAGGGAAACCAGTTTTCCCAGCACTGCCTCGACTTTCAAGCCGAGGATCGACTCACACCACGGTGGTACGTGGGACCAGCCCTGTGGGAAAGCCTCGTGGGAAAGCCTCGTGGGAAAGCCTCGGGAAAGCCACAGATCCCTTGATCCACGCGAAGGGAAGCAGTGACACTGCTGCTACAGCTCGGGAGGAAAGCGCACGTGCCTGCCCCCAACTCGAGACGAGGACTGACTTCCCCTGGGGAGACTCCAGAAGTACCTTCCAAGATCCATGTCAGCACTGGAGAGGAATCCTCACGGTTCCGGCAACCGACTCACAACAAGGTCTTAGGCCCCTGCATCGACGGGAGAGGAATCCCGAGAGGCCCCCGAGCAACTCGCATGGGGACTGGCCTTTCCTGAGGCCACCAGAGCGGGTCCCTGAGGTCCCCGTCGTAATTCGAGAGCACCTGCCGCAACTCGAGAAAATCCAGGAGGTTCTCCCCTCCAGGTGTGATGAGGCCCATTTCTGCTGAGGCGTCTCGAGGCTAATCACACCTAACCTCTGGAACTTCCAAAGGTTCTTTCACACCCTTGCTGCAACTCAAGAAGTTCCCCGACATACCGCGTCTCCACTCAAGAGGAAGCACGAGAGTACCGTAAACATCCAGAGGGTCCCGTTTCCGCCTCCATAGCTGAGAGGAGGGATCCTTTCCCTGCGTGTTCGGGAAAGAATTCCCGGCGTTCTCCTCGCATCTCAAGAGGAGGTGGGCTCCCACAGGAAAGGCGAGAGGAACTCCAGGGTCGTGCCACCATTCCCAGAGTCCCCCAGATGTCTAGGTCCATTCCAGGGAAACCTGTTTTCCCTGCACTGCCTCGAATTTCAAGCCGAGGATCGACCCACAGCACGATGACACGTGGGACAGCCCTTTGGTTAAGACTCGTGGGAAAGCCTCGTGGGAAAGCCTCGATGGAAAGCCACGGATCCCTTGATCCACGCGAAGGGAAGCGGGACACCTGCTGCTACAGCTCGGGTGAAAGCGCACGTGGATGCCCCCACTCGAGTAGAGGACTGACTCCCCTGGGGAGACTCCAGAAGTACCCCAAGATCCATGTCAGCACTGGAGAGGAATCCTCAGGTTCCGGAACTGACTCCACACAAGGTCTTAGGCCCCAGCATCGATGGGAGAGGAATCCCGAGAGGCCCCCGAGCAACTCGCATGGGGACTGGCCTTTCCTGAGGCCACCAGAGCGGGTCCCTGAGGTCCCCGTCGTAAGTCGAGAGCACCTGCCGCAACTCGAGAAAATCCAGGAGGTTCTCCCCTCCAGGCGAGATGAGGCCCATTTCCGCTGAGGCGTCTCGAGGCTAGTCACACCTAACCTCTGGAACTTCCAACGGGTCATTCACACCCTTGCTGCAACTCAAGAAGTTCCCCGACATACCCGTCTCCACTCGAGACGAAGCACGAGAGTCCCGCCCACATCCAGAGGAGCCCCGTTTCCGCCTCCTAGCTATAGAGGAGGGATCCTTTCCCTGCGTGGTCGGGAAAGAATTCCCTGCCCTCCCGTCGCATTCCAAGAGGAGGCGCTCTCCACAGGAAAGGCGAGAGGAACTCCAGGGTCATGCCACCATTCCCAGAGTCCCCCAGATGTCTCAGTCCATGTTTTCCCTCCACTGCCTCGACTTTCAAGCCGAGGATCGACTCACACCACGGTGGCACGTGGGACAGCCGTGTGGGAAAGCCTCGTTGGAAAGCCTCGAGGGAAAGCCACAGATCCCTTGATCCCCGCGAAGGGAAGCGTGACACTGCTGCTACAGCTCGAGGGGAAAGCGCATGTGCATGCCCCCACTCGAGTCGAGGACTGACTCCACTGGGGAGACTACAGAAGAACCCCAAGATCCATGTCAGCACTGGAGAGGAATCCTCAGGTTCCGGCACCGACTCCACACAAGGTCTTAGGCCCGGCATCGACGGGAGAGGAATCCCGAAGAGTCCCCGAGCAACTCGCATGGGGACTGGCCTTTCCTGAGGCCACCAGAAGCGGGTCCCTGAGGTCCCCGTCGTAAGTCGAGAGCACCTGCCTGCAACTCGAGAAAATCCAGGAGGTTCTCCCCTCCAGGCGAGATGAGTGCCCATTTCCGCTGAGGCATCTCGAGGCTAATCACACCTAACCTCTGGAACTTCCGAAAGGGTCCTTCACACCCTTGCATGCAACTCAAGAAGTTCCCCGACATACCCGTCTCCACTCGAGAGGAAGCAGGAGAGTTCTGCCCACATCCAGAGGAGCCCCGTTTCCGCCTCCTAGCTCGAGAGGAGGGATCCTTTCCCTGCGTGTTCGGGAAAGAATTCCCGGCGTTCCCGTCGCATCACAAGAGGAGACGCTCTCCACAGGGAAGGCGAGAGGAACTCCAGGGTCGTGACACCATTCCCAGAGTCCCCCAGATGTCTCAGTCCATTCCAGGGAAACCTGTTTTCCCTGCACTGCCTCGACTTTAAAGCCGAGGATCGACTCACACCACGGTGGCATCGTGGGACAGCCCTGTGAGAAAGCCTTCGTGGGAAAGCCTCGTGGGAAAGCCTCAAGGGAAAGCCACAGATCTCTTGATCCACGCGAAGGGAAGCGTGACACTTGTGCTACAGCTCGGGAGGAAAGCGCACGTGCATGCCCCCGCTCGAGACGAGGACTGACTCCCCTGGGAGACTCCAGAAGTACCCCAGGATCCATGTCTGCACTGGAGAGGAATGCTCAGGTTCCGGCACGGACTCCATACAAGATCTTAGGCCCTGGCATCGACGAGAGAGGAATCCCGAGAGGCCCCCAATCAACTCGCATGTGGACTGGCCTTTCCTGAGGCCACCAGAGCGGGTCCCTGAGGTCCCCGTCGTAAGTCGAGAGCGCCTGCCATAACTCGAGAAAATTCAGGAAGTACTCCCCTCCAGGCGAGATGAGGCCCATTTCCCAGAGGCGTCTCCGAGGCTAATCACACCTAACCTATGGAACTTCCAAAGGGTCCTTCACACCCTTGCTGCAACTCAAGAAGTTCCCTGACATACCCGTCTCCACTCGAGAGGAAGCACGAGATTCCCGCCCACATCTAGAGGAGCCCCGTTTCCGCCTCCTAGCTCGAGAGGAGGGATCCTTTCCCTGTGTTCTCGGGAAAGAATTCCCGGCGTTCCCGTCGCATTTCAAGAGGAGGCCCTCTCCACAGGAAAGGCGAGCGGAACTCCAGGGTGTGCCACCAATCTGATAGTCCCCGAGAGGTCTCAGTCCATTCCAGGGAAACCTGTATTCCCTGCACTGCCTCGAGTTTCAAGCCGAGGATCGACTCACACCACGTTGGCACGTGGGACAGCCCTGTGGGAAAGCCTCGTGGGAAAGCCTTGTGGAAAAGACTCGAGGAAAAGCCACTGATTCCTTGATCCACTCGACGGGAAACATGACACTGCTGCCCCATCTCGGGAGGAAAGCGCACTTGCATGCCCCCAAACGAGACGAGGACTGACTCCCCTAGGGAGACTCCAGAAAGTACCCCAAAATCCATGTCAGCACTGGAGAGGAATGCTCAGGTTCTGGCACCGACTCTACACAAGGTCTTAGGCCCCGGCATCGACGGGAGAGGAGGCCCTAGAGGCCCCCGAATTACTCGCATGGGGACTGGCCTTTCCTGAGGCCACCAGAGCGGGTCCCTGATGTCCCCGTCGTAAGTCGAGAGCACCTGTCGCAACTCGAGAAAATCCAGGAGGTTCGCCCCTCCAGGCGAGATGAGGCCCATTTCCGCTGAGGCGCCACGAGGCTAATCACACCTAACCTCTGGAACTTCCAAAGGGTCCTTCACACCCTTGCTGTAACTCAACAAGTTCCCCGATATACCCGTCTCCACTCGAGAGGAAGTATGAGAGTCCCGCCCACATCCAGAGGAGCCCCGTTTCCGCCTCCTAGCTCGAGAGGAGGGATCCTTTCCCTGCGTGGTCGGGAAAGAATTCCCGGCGTTCCCGTCGCATCTCAAGAGGAGGCGCTCTCCACAGGATAGGCGAGAGGAACTCCAGGGTCGTGCCACCATTCCCAGAGTCCCCCAGATGTCTCAGTCCATTCCAGGGATACTGTTTTCCCTGCACTGTCTCGACTTTCAAGCCGAGGGTCGATTCACAGCACGGTGGCACGTGGGACAGCCTTGTGGGAAAGCCTCATGGGAAAGCCTCGTGGGAAAGCCTCTAGGGAAAGCCAACAGATCTCTTGATCCACGCGAAGGGAAGCGTGACACTGCTGCTACAGCTCGGGAGGAAAGCGCACGTGCCATGCCCCCACTCGAGACGAGGACTTACTCCCCTGGGGAGACTCCAGAAATACCCCAAGATGCACGTCAGCACTGGAGAGGAAACCTCAGGTTCAGGCACCGACTTCACACAAGATCTTAGGCCCAGGCATCTAAGGGAGAGGAGTCCCGAGAGGCCCCCGAGCAACTCGCATGGGGACTGGCCTTTCCTGAGGCCACCAGAGCGGGATCCCTGAGGTCCCCGTCGTAAGTCGAGAGCACCTGCCGCAACTCGAGAAAATCCAGGAGGTTCTCCCCTCCAGGCGAGATGAAGACCATTTCCGCTGAGGCTTCTCGAGGCTAATCACACCTAACCTCTGGAACTTCCAAAGGGTCCTTCACACCCTTGCTGCAACTCAAGAAGTTCCCCGACTTACCCGGCTCCACTCGAAAGGAAGCACGAGAGTCCCGCCCACATCCAGAGGAGACCCGTTTCTGCCTCCTAGCTGGAGAGGAGGGATCCTTTCCCTGCGCGGTCGGGAAAGAATTCCCGGCGTTCCGTCGCATCTCAAGAGGAGGCGCTCTCCACAGGAAAGGCGAGAGGAACTCCAGGGTCGTGCCACCATTCCCACAGTCCCCCAAATGCTCAGTCCATAACAGGGAAACCAGTTTCCCAGCACTGCCTCGACTTTCAAGCCAAGGACGACTCACAACACGGTGGCACGTGGGACAGCCCAGTGGGTAAACGTCGTGGAAAGCCTCGTGGCAAAGCCTCGTGGGAAAGCCTCCACGGAAAGCCACAGATTCCTGGATCCACGCGAAGGGAAGCGTGACACTGCTGCTACAGCTCGGGAGGAAATTGCACGTACATGCATCCACTAGGGACGAGGACTGACTAACCGGGGAGACTCCAGAAGTACCCCAAGGTCCATGTAAGCACTGGAGAGGTTTTCTCAGGTTTCGGCACCGACTCCACACAAGGTATAAGGCGCCGGCATCGACGGGAGAGGAATCCCGAGAGGCCCCCGAGCAACTCGCATGGTGACTGGCCTTTCCTGAGGCCACCAGAGCGGGTCCCTGAGGACCCCGTCTTAAGTCCACAGCACCTGCCGCAACTCGAGAAAATTCAGGAGGTTCTTCCCTTCAGGCGACATGAGGCCCATTTGTGCTGAGGCGTCTCGAGACTAATCACACCTAACCTCTGGAACTTCCATAGGGTCTTTCACACCCTTGCTGCAACTCAAGAAGTTCCTCGACATACCCGTTTCCCCTCGAGAGGAAGCACGAGAGTCCCGCCCACATCCAGAGGAGCCCCGTTTCCGCCTCATAGTTCCAGAGGAGGGATCCTTTCCCTAGGTGGTCGGGTAAGTATTCCTGGCGTTCCCGTCGCATCTCAAGAGGAGGCGCTCTCCACAGGAAAGGCGAGAGGAACTCCAGGGTCGTGCCACCATTCCCAGAGTCCCCCAGATGCTCAGTCCAAGCCAGGGAAACCAGTTTTCCCTGCACTGCCTCGACTTTCAAGCCGAGGATCGACTCATACAACGGTGGCACGTGAGACAGCCCTGTGGGAAAGCCTCGTGGGAAAGCCTCATGGGAAAGCCTCGAGGTAAACCCCTGAACCCTTGATCCACAAGAAGGGAAGCGTGACACTCCTGCTACAGCTCGGGAGCGCACGTGCATGCCCCCACTCGAGACGAGGACTGACTCCCCTGGGAGACTCCAGAAGTACCCCAAGATCCATGTCAGCACTGGAGAGGAATCCTCAGGTTCCAGCACCGACTCCACACAAGATCTTAGGCCCCGGCATCGAGGGAAGAGGAATCCCGAGAGGCCCCCGAGCAACTCCCATGGGGACTGGCCTTTCATGAGGCCACCAGCGCGGGTCCCATCAGGTCCCCTTCGTAAGTCGAGAGCACCTGCCGCAACTTGAGAAAATTCAGGAGGTTCTCCCCTCCAGGTGAGATGAGGCCCATTTCCGCTGAGGCGTCTCGAGGCTAATCACACCTAAAGCTCTGGAACTTCCAAAGGGTCCTTCACACCCTTGCTGCAACTCAAGAAGTTCCCCAGACATACCCGTCTCCACTCGAGAGGAAGCACGAGAGTCCCGCCCACATCCAGAGGAGCCCCGTTTCCGCCTCCTAGCTCCAGAGGTGGGATCCTTTCGCTGCGTGGTCGGGAAAGAATTCCCGGCGTTCCCGTCGCATCTCAAGAGGAGGCGCTCTCCACAGGAAAGGCGAGAGGTAACTCCAGGGTCATGCTACCATTCCCAGAGTCCCCCAGATGTCTCAGTCCATTCCA
The DNA here is from genome assembly GCF_001704415.2 of Capra hircus. Lineage (NCBI taxonomy): Eukaryota > Metazoa > Chordata > Mammalia > Artiodactyla > Bovidae > Capra > Capra hircus. Next base: position 3,072 of record NW_017217334.1, on the reverse strand, counting down.
GGGAAACCTGTTTTCCCTGCACTGCCTCGACTTTCAAGCCGAGGATCGACTCACATCACGGTGGCACGTGGGACAGCCCTGTGGGAAAGCCTCATGGGAAAGCCTCGAGGGAAAGCCGCAGATCCCTTGACCCACGCGAAGGGAAGCGTGACACTGCTGCTACAGCTCGGGAGTAATGCGCACGTGCATGCCCCCACTCGAGACGAGGACTGACTCCCCTGGGGAGACTCCAGAAGTAGCCCAAGATCCATGTCAGCACTGGAGAGGAATCCTCACGTTCCGGCACCGACTCCAAGCAAGGTCTTAGGCCCCGGCATCGACGGGAGAGGAATCCCGAGAGGCCCCGAGCAACTCGCATGGGGACTGGCCTTTCTTGAGGCCACCAGAGCGGGTCCCTGAGGTCCCTGTCGTAAGTCGAGAGCACCTGCCGCAACTCGAGAAAATGCAGGAGGTTCTACCCTAGAGGCAAGATGAGGCCCATTTCCGCTGAGGCCTCTGGAGGCTAATCACATCTAACATCTGGAACTTCCAAAGGGTCCTTCACACCCTTGCTGCAACTCATGAAGTTCCCCGACATTCCCGTCTCCACTCGAGGAAGCACGAGAGTCCTGCCCACATCCAGAGGAGACCCGTTTCCGCCTCCTAGCTCCAGAGGAGGGATCCTTTCCTTGCGTGGTTGGGAAAGAATTCCCCGCGTTCCCGTCGCATCTCAATAGGAGGCGCTCTCCACAGGAAAGGCGAGAGGAACTCCAGGGTCGTGCCACCATTCCCAGAGTCCCCCAGATATCTCAGTCCATTCCAGGGAAACCTGTTTTCCCTGTACTGCCTCGACTTTCAAGCCGAGGATCCACTCACACCACGGTGGCACGTTGGGACAGCCCTGTGGGAAAGCCTCGTGGGAAAGCCACAGATCCCTTGATCCACGCGAAGGGAAGCGTGACACTGCTGCTACTGCTCGGGAGGAAAGCGCTCGTGCATGCCCCCAATCGAGACGAGGACTGACTCCCCTGGGAGATTCCAGAAGTACCCCAAGATCCATGTGGGCACTGGAGAGGAATCCTCAGGTTCCGGAACCGACTCCTCACAAGGTCTTACGCCCCGGCATTGAGGGGAGAGGAATCCCGAGAGGCCCCCGAGCAACTCGCATGGGGACTGGCATTTCCTGAGGCCACCAGAGCGGGTCCCTGAGGTCCCCGTCGTAAGTCGAGAGCAGCTGCCGCAACTCGAAAAAATCCAGGAGGTTCTCCCTCCAGGCGAGATGAGGCCCATTTCCGCTGAGGCGTCTTGAGGCTAAACACATCTAACATCTGGAACTTCCAAGGGTCCTTCACACCCTTGCTGCAACTCAAGAAGTTCCCCGACATACCCGTCTCCACTCGAGAGGAAGCACGAGAGTCCCGGCACATCCAGAGGAGCCCCGTTTCTGCCTCCTAGCTCGAGAGGAGGGATCCTTTCCCTGCGTGGTCGGGAAAGAATTCCCAGTGTTCCCGTCGAATCTCAAGAGGAGGCGCTCTCCACAGGAAAGGCGAGAGGAACTCCAGGGTCGTGCCACCATTCCCAGAATCCCCCAGATATCTCAGTCCATTACAGGGAAACCTGTTTTCCCTGCACTGCGTCGATTTTCAAGCCGAGGATCGACTCACACAACGGTGGCACGTGGGACAGCCCTGTGGGAAAGCCTCATGTGAAAGCCTCCTGGGATAGCCTCGAGGGAAAGCCACATATCCCTTGATGCACGCGAAGGGAAGCGTGACACTGCTGCTACAGCTCTTGAGGAAAGCGCACTTGCATGCCCCCACTCGAGACGAGGACTGACTCCCCTGGGGAGACTCCAGAAGTACCCCAAGATCCATGTCAGCACTGGAGAGGAATCCTCAGGTTCCGGCACCGACTCCACACGAGGTCTTAGGCCCCGGCATCGACGGGAGAGGAATCCCGGAGAGGCTCCCGAGCAACTCTCATGGCGACTGGCCTTTCCCGAGGCCACCAGAGCCTGTCCCTGAGGTTCCCGTCGTAAGTCGAGAGCACCTGCCGCAACTCGAAAAAATCCAGGAGGTTCTCCCCTCCAGGCGAGATGAGGCCCATTTCCGCTGAGGCGATCTTGAGGCTAATCATATCTAACCTCTGGAACTTCCAAAGGGTCCTTCATACCCTTGCTGCAACTCAAGAAGTTCCCTGACATACCCGTCTGCACTCGAGAGGAAGCACGAGAGTCCCGCCCACATCCAGAGGAGCCCCGTTTCCGCCTCCTAGCTCGAGAGGAGGGATCCTTTCCCGGCGTGTTCGGGATAGAATTCCCGGCATTCCCGTCGCAAGTCAAGAGGAGGCGCTCTCCACAGGAAAGGCGAGAGGAACTCCAGGGTCGTGCCACATTCGCAGAGTCCCCCAGATGTCTCAGTCCATTCCAGGGAAACCTGTTTTCCCTGCACTGCCTCGACTTTGAAGCCGAGGATCGACTCACACCACGGTGGCACGTGGGACAGTCCTGTGGGAAAGCCTCAAGGGAAAGCCCCTGATGCCTTGATCCACGCGAAGGGAAGCGTGACACTGCTGCTACAGCTCGGGAGGAAAGAGCACCTGCATGCCCCCACTCGAGACGAGGACTGACTCCCCTGGGGAGGCTCCAGAAGTACCCCAAGTTCCATGTCAGCACTGGAGAGGAATCCACAGGTTTCGGCACCGACTCCACTCAAGGTCTTAGGCCCCGGCATCGAGGGAGAGGAATCCCGAGAGGCCCCCGAGCAACTCGCATGGGGACTGGCCTCTCCTGAGGCAACCAGAGCGGGTCTCTGAGGTCCCCATCGTAAGTCGAAAGCACCTGCCGCAACTAGAGAAAATCCAGGAGGTTCTCCCCTCCAGGCGAGATGAGGCCCATTTCCGCTGAGGCGTCTCAAGGCTAATCACATCTAACGTCTGGATCTTCCAAAGGGTCCTTCACACCCTTGCTGCAACTCAAGAAGTTCCCCGACATACCCTTTACCACTCGAGAGAAGCACGAGAGTCCCGCCCCACATCCAGAGGAGCCCCGTTTCCGCCTCCTAGCTCGAGAGGAGGGATCCTTTCCCTGCGTGG
>NW_017217333.1:0-12600 GCF_001704415.2 Capra hircus | reverse complement strand
TGTGTGGAGTCGGGGCCGGAAGCTGAGGATTCCTCTCCAGTGCTGACATGGATTTTGTGGTACTTCTCGAGTCTCCACAAGGGAGTCAGGCCTCGTCTCGAGTGGGGGCATGAGCGTGCCCTTTCCTCCATGCTGTAGCAGCAGTGTCACGCTTCCCCATGCCTGGACCAAGGGATCTGTTTCCCTCGCTTTCCCAAGGCTTTCCCACAGGGCTGTACGACAGGGCTGACGGTGTGACGGTGGTGTGAGTCGATCCTCGGCATGAAGGCCAAGGCAGTGCAGGGAAAACAGGTTTCTGTGGAATGGACTGAGACATCTGGGTGAGTCTCGAATGGTGGCACGACCCTGCAGTTCCTCTCCCCTTTCCTTTGAGAGCGCCTCCTCTTGAGATGCGATGGGAATGCCGGGAATTCTTTCCGACCAATCAGGGAAAGGATCGCTCATCCGAGCTACGAGCAGAAACGGAGCTCCTCTGGATGTGGCCGGGACACTCGTGCTTCCTCTTGAGTGAGACGGGTATGTCGGGGCTTCTTGAGTTGCAGCATGACTGTGAAAGACTCTTTGGAAGTTCCAGAGGTCACGTGTGATTAGCCTCGAGACACCTCAGGGGAAACCGGCCTCATCTCGCCTGGAGGGGAGAACCGCCTGGATTTTACCGAGTTGCGGGCAGGTGCTCTCGACTTACGACGGGGACCTCAGGGACCCGCTCTGGTGACCTCAGGAAAGGGCCAGTCCCCATTCGAGTTGCTAGAGGGCCTGTCGCTATTCCCACTCCCGTCGATGCCAGGGCCTAAGACCTTGTGTGGAGTCGGGGCCGGAATCTGAGGATTCCTCTCCAAGGCTGACATGAATGTTGGGGTACTTCTGGAGATTCCCAAGGGGAGTCAGTCCTCGTCTCGAGTGGGGGCATGCACGTGCGCTTTCCTCCCGTGCTGTAGCAGCAGTGTCACGCTTCCTTCGCGTGGATCAAGGGATCTGTGGCTTTCCCTCAAGGCTTTCCCACGAGGCTTTCCCACAGGGCCCTCCCACGTGCCACCGTGGTGTGAGTCGATCCTCGGCGTGAAAGTCGAAGCAGTGCAGGGAAAACAGGATCCTCTGGAATGGACTGAGATATCTGGGGGACTCTTGGAATGGTGGCACGACCCATGAGTTCTTCTCGCCTTTCCTGTGCAGTGGGCCTCCTCTTGAGAAGCGTCGGAAACGTCGGGAATTCTATCCCGAGGAAGCAGGGAAGGATCCCTCATCTTTAGCTTGGAGGCGGAAACGGAGCTCCTCTGGATGTGGCCGGGACCTTCGGGCTTCCTCTGGAGTGGAGACGGGTGTGTCGGGTAACTTCTTGAGTGCAGCTAAGGTGTGAAGGAACCTTTGGAAGTTCCAGAGGTTAGGTGTGATTAGCCTCGAGACGCCTCAGCGGAAATGGGCCTCATCTCGCCTGGAGGGGAGAACCTCCTGGATTTTCTCGAGTGTGGCAGGTGCTCTAGAATTATGACGGGGACCTCAGGGACCCTCTCCGGTGTCCTGAGGAAAGGCCAGTCTCCATGCGAGTTGTTCGATGGCCTCTCGGGATTCCTCTCCCGTTGATGCCGTGGTCTGAGACCTTGTACGGAGTCGGTGCTGGAACCTGAGGATTCCTCTCCAGTGCTGACATGGATCTTGGGGTACTACTGGAGTCTCCCGAGGTGGAGTCAGTCCTCGTCTCGAGTGGGGGCATGCACGTGCGCTTTCCTCCCGAGCTGTAGCAGCAGTGTCAGGCTTCCCTTCGCGTGAATCAAGGGATCTGTGGCTTTCCCTCGAGGCTTTCCACGAGGCTTTCCCACAGGGCTGTCCCACGTACCACCATGGTGTGAGTTGATCCTCGGCTTGAAAGTCGAGGCAGTGCAGGGAAAACAGGATTTCCTGGAATTGACTGAGACATCTGGGGGACTCTGGGAATGGTGGCATGACAGGGAGTTCCTCTCGCCTTTCCTGTGGAGAGTGACTCCCGAGAATTCTTTCGCTATCACGCTGGGAAAGGATCCCTCCTCTCGAGCTATGAGACAGAAACGGGGCTCCTCTGGATGTGGGCGGGACTCTCGAGCCTCCTTTCGAGTGGAGACGGGTATGTGGGGGAACTTCTTGAGTTGCAGCAAGGGTGTGAAGGACCCTTTGGAAATTCCAGAGCTTAGGTGTGATTAGCCTCGAGACGCCCCAGCGGAAATGGGCCCATCTCTCCTGGGAGGGACAAACACCTGGATTTTCTCAAGTTGCGGCAGGTGGTCTCGACCTATGACGGGGACCTCAGGGAACCGCTCTGTTGGCCTGAGGAAATGCCAGTCCCCATGCGAGTTGCACAGTGGCCTCTCAGGATTCCTCTCCCGTCGATGCCGGGGCCTAAGACCTTGTTTGGAGTCGGTGCCAGAACCAGAGAATTCCTCTCTAGTGCTGACATGCATCTTGGGGTACTTCTGGGAGTCTCCCCAGGGGAGTCAGTCCTCGTCTCGAGTGGGGGCATGCACGTGTGCTTTCCTCACGAGCTGTAGCAGCAGTGTCACGCTTCCCTTCGCCTGGATCAAGGGATCTATGGCTTTCCCTCGAGGCTTTCCCATGAGACTTTCCCACGAGGCTTTCCCACAGGGCTGTCCCACGTGCCACCGTGGTGAAAGTCGACCCTGGGCTTGAAAGTCGAGGCAGTGCAGGGAAAACAGTTTTCCCTGAAATGGACTGAGACATCTGGGGGACTCTGGGAATGGTGTCACGACCCTGGACTTCCTCTCGCCTTTCCTGTGGAGAGCACCTCCTCTTGAGATGCAAGGGGAACGCCGGAAATTCTTTCCCCACCACGCAGGGAAAGGATCCCTCCTCTCGAGCTAGGAGGCGGAAACGGGGCTCCTCTGGATGTGGGCGGGACTATCGTACTTCCTCTCGAGTGTCAGACGGGTATGTCGGGGAACTGCTTGAGTTGCAGCAAGGGTTTGAAGGACGCTTTGCAAGTTCCAGAGGTTAGGTGTGATTAGCGTCGAGATGCCTCAGTGGAAATGGGCCTCATCTCGCCTGGAGGGGAGAACCTCCTGAATTTTCTCGAGTTGCGGCAGGTGCTCTCGACTTACGACAGGGACCTCAGGGAGCCGCTCTGGTGGCCTCAGGAAAGGCCAGTCCCCATGCAAGTTGCTCGGGGGCCTCTCGGGATTCCTCTCCCGTCGATGCCGGGGCCTAAGACTTTGTGTGCAGTCGGTGCCGGAACCTGAGGATTCCTGACAGTGCTTACATGGATTTGGGGTACTTCTGAAGTCTCCCCAGGGGAGTCAGTCCTCGTCTCGAGTGGGGGCATGCACGTGCGCTTTCCTCCCGAGCTGTAGCAGCAGTGTCACGCTTCTTGGCGATTGGATCATGGTATCAGTGGCTTTCCCTGAAGGCTTTCCCTCGAGGCTTTTCCACGAGGCTTTCCCACAGGGCTGTCCCACGTGCCACCGGGGTGTGAGTCGATCCTCGGCTTGAAAGTCGAGGCAGTACAGGGAAAACAAGTTTCCCTGGAATGGACTGAGACATCTGAGGGAATCTGGGAATGGTGGCACGACCCTGGAGTTCCTCTCGCCTTTTCTGTGGAGAGCGCCTACTCTAGAGATGCGTCGGGAATGCCGGAAATTCTTTCCCGACCACGCAGGGAAAGGATCCCTTCTTTCGAGCTATGAGGTGGAAACGGGGCTCCTCCTCATGTGGGCGGGACTCTCGTGCTTCCTCTCGAGTGGAGACGGGTATGTTGGGGAACTTCTTGAGTTGCAGCAAGGGTGTGAAGGACCCTTTGGCAGTTCTAGAGGTTAGGTGTGATTAGCCCCGAGATGCCTCAATGGAAATGGGCCTCATCTCGCCTGGAGGGGAGAAACTCCTGGATATTCTCGAGCTGCGGCAGGTGCTCTAGACTTACCATGGGGAACTCAGGGACCCACTCTAGTGGCCTCAGGAAATTCCAGTCCCCATGCGAGTTCCTCGGGGCCCTCTCCGGATTCCTCTCCCGTCGATGCCGGGGCCTCAGACCTTACGTAGAGTCGGTGCTGTAACCTGAGGATACCTCTCCAGTGCTGACATGGATCTTGGTGTACTGCTGGAGTCTCCCCAGGGGAGTCAGTCCTCGTCTCGGTTGAGGGCATGCACGTGCCCTTTCCTCCCCAGCTGTAGCAGCAGTGTCGTGCTTCCCTTCGCGTGGATCAAGGGATCTGTGGCTTTCCCTCGAGGCTTTCCCACGAGGCTTTCCCACGAGGCTAGGCCACACGGCTGTCCCACGTGCCACAGTGGTGTGAGTCGATCCTCGGCTTGAAAGTCGAGTCAGTGCAGGGGAAACAGGTTTCCCTGGAATGGACTGAGACATCTGGGGGACTCGGAGAATGGTGGCATGTCCGTGGAGTTCGGCTCGCCTTTCCTGTGGAGAGCGCCTCCTCTTGAGATGCGACGGGAACGCCGGGAATTCTTTCCCGACCTCGCAGGGAAAGGATCCCTCCTCTCGAGCTATGAGGCGGAAACGGAGCTCCTCTGGATGTGGGCGGAACTATCGTGCTTCCTCTTGAGTGGAGACGGGTATGTCGGGGAACTTCTTGATTTGCAGCAAGGGTGTGAAGGACCCTTTGGAAGTTCCAGAGTTTAAGTATGCTTAGCCTTGAGATGTGTCAGCGGAAATAGGCTTCATTTTGCCTGGAGGGGAGAACATCCTAGATTTTCTCCAGTTGCGGCAGGTGCTCTCGACTTACGAAGGGTCCGCAGGGACCCGCTCTGGTGGCCTCAGGAAAGGCCAGTCAAGATCCAAGACAGCACTGGAGAGGGAGAGACATCAGGAGAGGCTCCCGAGCAACTCGCATGGGGACTGGCCTTTCCTGAGGCCACCAAAGCGGGCGCCTTAGGTCCCCGTCGTAAGTCGAGAGCACCTGGCGCAACTCGAGAAAATCCAGGAGGTTCTCCCCTCCAGGCGAGATGAGACCCATTTGCGCTGAGGCATCTCGAGGCTAATCACACCTAAACTCTGGAACTTCCAAAGGGCCTTTCACACCCTTGCTGCAACTCAAGAAGTTCCCCGACATACCCGTTTCCACTCGAAAGGAAGCACGAGAGTCCCGACCACATCCAGAGGATCCCCGTTTCCGCCTCCTAGCTCGAGAGGAGGGATCCTTTCCCTGCGTGGTCGGGAAAGAATTCCCGGCGTTCCTGTGGAATCTCAAGAGGAGGCGCTCCCCACAGGAAAGGCGAGAGGAACTCCAGGGTCGTGCCACCATTCCCTGAGTCCCCCAGATATCTCAGTCCATTCCAGGGAAAACTGTTTTCCCTGCACTGCCTCGACTTTCAAGCCCAGGATCGACTCACACCACGGTGGCACGTGGGACAGCCCTGTGGGAAAGCCTCGTGGGAAAGCCTCGTGGTAGAGCCTCGAGGGAAAGACACAGATCCCTTGATCCTCGCGAAGGGAAGCGTGACACTGCTGCTACAGCTCGGAAGGAAAGCGCACGTGCATGCCCCCACTCGAGATGAGGACAGACTCCCCTGGGGAGACTCCAGAAATCCCCCAAGTTCCATGTCAGCACTGGAGAGGAATCCTCAGGTTCCGGCACCGACTCCACACAAGGTCTTAGGCTCCGGCATCGACAGGAGAGTAATCCTGAGAAGCTCCCGACCAATTCGCAAGGGGACTGGCCTTTTCTGAGGCCACCAGAGCGGGTCCCTGAGGTCCCCGTCATAAGTCGAGAGCACTTGCCGCAACTCGAGAAAATCCAGGAGGTTCTCCCCTCCAGGCGAGATGAGGCCCATTTCCGCTGAGGCGTCTCGAGGCTAATCACATCTAACATCTGGAACTTCCAAAGGGTCCTTCACACCCTTGCTGCAACTCAAGAAGTTCCCCGACATACCCGTCTCCACTCCAGAGGAAGCACGAGAGTCCGGCCCATATCCAGAGGAGCCCCGATTCCGCCTCCTAGCTCGAGAGGAGGGATCCTTTCCTGCGAGTTCGGGAAAGAATTCCCGGCATTGCCGTCGCTTCCCAAGAGGAGGCGCTCTCCACACGAAAGGCGAGAGGAACTCCAGGGTCGTGCCACCATTCCCAGAGTCCCCCAGATGTCTCAGTCCATTCAGGGAAACCTGTTTTCCCTGCACTGCCTCTACTTTCAAGCCGAGCATCGACTCACACCACGGTTACACGTGGGACAGACCTGTGGGAAAGCCTCGTGGGAAAGCCTCTTGGGAAAGCTACAGATCCCTTGATCCACGCAAAGGGAAGCGTGACACTGCTGCGCCACCTCGGGAGGAAAGGGCACGTGCATGCCCCCACTCGAGACGAGGACTGACTCCCCTGGGGAGACTTCAGAAGTACCCCAAGATCCATGTCAGCAATGGAGAGGAGTCCTCAGGTTCCGGCACCAACTCCACACAAGGTCTTAGGCCCCGGCATCGACGGGAGAGGAATCCCGAGAGGCCCCCAAGCAACTCGCATGGGGACTGGCCTTTCCTGAGGCCACCAGAGCGGGTCCCTGAGGTCCCCATCGTTAGTCGAGAGCACCTGCCGCAACTCGAGAAAATCCAGGAGGTTCTCCCCTCCAGGCGAGATGAGGCCCATTTCCGCTGAGGAGTCTTGAGGCTAATCACACCTAACCTCTGGAACTTCCACAGGGTCCTTCACACACTTGCTGCAACTCAAGAAGTTCCCCGACATACCAGTTTCCACGCGAGAGGAAGCATGAGAGTCCCGCCCACATCCAGAGGAGCCCCGTTTCCGCCTCCTAGCTCAAGAGGAGGGACCTTTCCCTGCGTGTTCGGGAAAGAATTCCCCATTCCCGTCGCATCTCAAGAGAAGCCGCTCTCCACAAGAAAGGCGAGAGGAACTCCAAGGTCGTGTCACCATTCCCAGAGTCCCCCAGATGACTCAGTCCATTCCAGGGAAAACTCTTTTCCCATGCACTGCCTCGAATTTCAAGCCGAGTATCGACAAACACCACGGTGGCACGAGGGAAAGCCCTGTTGGAAAGCCTCGAGGGAAAGCCTCGTGGGAAATCCTCGAGGGAAAGCCACAGATCCCTTGATCCACGCAATGGGAAGCGTGAAACTGCTGCTAAAACTTGGGAGGAAAGCGCATGTGCAAGCCCCTACTCGAGACGAGGACTGACTCCCCTGGGGAGACTCCAGAAGTACCCCAAGATCCATGTCAGCACTGGAGAGGAGTCCTCAGGTTCCGGCACCGACTCCACACAAAGTCTTAGGCCCCGCCATCGACGGGAGAGGAATCCTGAGAGGCCCCCGAGCAACTCGCATGGGGACTGGCCTTTCCTGAGGCCACCAGACCGGATCCCTGAGGTCCCCATCGTAAGTCAAGAGCACCTGCCGCAACTCCAAAAAATCCAGGAGATTCTCCCCTCCAGGCGAGATGAGGCCCATTTCCGCTGAGGCATCTCGAGGCTAATCACACCTAACATCTGGAACTTCCAAAGGGTCCTTCACACCCTTGCTGCAACTCAAGAAGTTCCCCGACATACCCGTCTCCACTCGAGAGGAAGCATGAGAGTCCCGCCCACATCCAGAGGAGCCCCGTTTCCGCCTCCTAGCTCGAGAGGAGGGATCCTTTCCCTGCGTGTTCGGGAAAGAATTCCCGGCATTCCCGTCGCAACTCAAGAGGAGCCGCTCACCACAGGAAAGGCGAGAGGAACTCCAGGGTCGTGTCACCATTCCCAGAGTCTCCCAGATGACTCAGTCCATTCCAGGGAAACCTCTTTTCCCTGCACTGCCTCGAATTTCAAGACGAGGATCGACTCACACCACGGTGGTACCTGGGACAGCCCTGTGTGAAAGCCTCGTGGGAAAGCCTCGTGGGAAAGCCTCGAGGGAAAGCCACAGATCCCTTGATCCACGCGAAGGGAAGCGTGACACTGCTGCTACAGTTCAGGAGGAAAGGGCACGTGCATGCCCCCACTCGAAACGAGGACTGACTCCCCTGTGGAGACTCCAGAAGTACCCCAAGATCCATGTCAGCACTGGAGAGGTAATCCTCAGGTTCCGGCACCGTATCCACACAAGATCTTATGCCCCGGCATCGACGGGAGAGGAATCCTGAGAGGCCCCCGAGCAACTCGCATGGGGACTGGCCTTTCCTGAGGGCACCAGAGCGGGTCCCTGAGGTCCCCGTCGTAAGTGGAGAGCACCTGCCGCAACTCGAGAAAATCCAGGATGTTCTCCGCTCCAGTCGAGATGAGGCCCATTTCCGATGAGGCGTCTCGAGGCTAATCACACCTAACCTTGGAACTTCCAAAGGGTCCTTCACACCCTTGCTGCAACTCAAGAAGTTCCCCGACATACCCGTCTCCACTCTAGAAGAAGCACGAGAGTTCCGCCCACATCCAGAGGAGCTCCGTTTCCGCTTCCTAGCTTGAGAGGAGGGATCCTTTCCCTGCGTCCTCGGGAAAGAATTCCCGGAGTTCCCGTCGCATCTCAAGAGGAAGCGCTCTCGACAGGAAAGTCGAGAGGAATTCCAGGGTCCAGCCACCATTCCCAGAGTCACCCAGATGTCTCAGTCCATTCCAGGGAAAACTGGTTTCCCTGCACTGCCTCGACTTTCAAGCCGAGGATCGACTCACACCACGGTGGCACGTGGGACAGCCCTGTGGGAAAGCCTCCTGGGAAAGCCTCGAGGGAAAGCCACAGATCCCTTGATCCACGTGAAGGGAAGCCCCACACTCCTGCTACAGCTAGGGAGGAAAGCGCACGTGCATGCCCCAACTCGAGACGAGGACTGAGTCCCCTGGGGAGACTCCAGAAGTACCCCAAAATCCATGTCAGCACTGGAGAGGAATCCTCAGGTTCTGGCACCGACTCCACACAAGGTCTTAGGCCCCAGCATCGACGGGAGAGGAATCCCGAGAGGTCCACGAGCAACTCGCATGGGGACTGGCCTTTCCTGATGCCACCAGAGTGGGTCCCTGAGGTCCCCGTCGTAAGTCCAGAGCACCTGCCGCAACTCAAGAAAATCCAGGAGATTTTCCCCTCCAGGCGAGATGAGGCCCATTTCCACTGAGGCGTCTCGAACCTAATTACACCTAAACTCTGGAACTAATAAAGGGTCCTTCACACCCTTGCTGCAACTCAAGAAGTTCCCCCACATACCCATCTCCACTCGAGAGGAAGCACGAGAATCCTGCCCACATCCAGAGGAGTCCCCTTTCCGCCTCCTAGCTCGAGAGGAGGCATCCTTTCCCTGCGTATTCGGGAAAGAATTCCCGGCGTTCCCGTCGCATCTCAAGAGGAGGCGACCTCCACAGGAAAGGCGAGAGGAACTCCAGGGTCTTGCCACCATTCCCAGAGTCCCCCAGATGTCTCAGTCCATTCCAGGGAAACCTGTTTTCCCTGCACTGCTTCGTCTTTCAAGCCGAGGATCGACTCACACCATGGTGGCACGTGGGACAGCCCTGTGGGAAAGCCTCGTGGGAAAGCATCTTGAGGAAGCCTCGTGGGAAAGCCTCGAGGGAAAGCCACAGATCCCTTGATCCACGCGAAGGGAAGCGTGACACTGCTGCTAAAGCTGGGAGGAAAGCACACGTGCATGCCCCCACTCGAGAGGAGGACTGACTCCCATGGGGAGACTCCAGAAGTACCCCAAGATCCATGTCAGCACTGGAGAGGAATCCTCAGGTTTCGGCACTGACTGCACACAAGGTCTTAGGCCACCGGCATCGAAGGGAGAGGAATCCCGAGAGGCCCACGAGCAACTCGCATGGGGTCTGGCCTTTCCTGAGGCCAAAGAACGGGTCCCTGAGGTCCCCGTTGTAAGTTGAGAGCACCTGACGCAACTCGGAAAAATCCAGGAGGTTCTCCCCTCCAGGCGAGATCAGGCCCTATTTCCGCTGAGGCGTCTCGAGGCTAATCACATCTAACATCTGGAACTTCCAAAGGGTCCTTCACACCCTTGCAGCAACTCAAGAAGTCTGCCGACATACCCGTCTCCACTCGAGAGGAAGCACGAGACTCCCTGAACACATCCAAAGGAGCCCCGTTTCCCCCTCAAAGCTCGAGCGGAGGGATACTTTCCCTGCGTGTTTGGCAAAGAATTCCCGTCGTTCCCGTCGCATCTCAAGAGGAGGCACTCTCCACAGGAGGGTCGAGAGGAACTCCAGGGTCGTGCCACCATTCGCAGAGTCCCCCAGATGTCTCAGTCCATTCCAGGGAAAACTGTTTTCCCTGCACTGCCTCCACTTTCAAGCCCAGGATCGACTCACACCACGGAGGCACCTGGGACAGCCCTGTGGGAAAGCCTCATGGGAAAGCCTCGTGGGAAAGCCTCGAGGGAAAGCCACAGATCCCTTGATCCACGCGAAGGGAAGCGCGAGACTGCTGCTAAAGCTCGGAAGAAAAGAGCACGTTCATGCCCCCACTCGAGACGAGGACAGATTCCCCTGCGGAGACTCACAGAAGTACCCCCAAGATCCATGTCAGCACTGGAGAGGAATCCTCAGGTTCTGGCCAGTGATTCCACATAAGGTCTTAGGCCCCGAGCTATCGACGGGAGAGGAATCCCGATGGGCCCCCGAGCAACTCCATGGGACTGGCCTTTCCTTAGGCCACCAGAGCGGGTCCCTGAGGTCCCAGTCGTAAGTCGAGAGCACCTGCCGCAACTCGAGAAAATTCAGGACGTTCTCCCCTCCAGGCGAGATGAGGCCCATTTCCACAGAGGCGTCTCGAGGCTAATCACACCTAACCTCTGGAACTTCCAAAGGTTCCTTCAACCCTTGCTGCAACTCAAGAAGTTCCCCGACACACCCGTCTACACTCGAGAGGAAGCACGAGAGTTCCGCCCACATCCAGAGGAGCCCCGTTTCTGCCTCCTAGCTCGAGAGGAGGGATCCCTTCCCTGCGTGACTCCGGAAAGAATGCCCGGCGTTCCCGTCGCATCTCAAGAGGAGGCGCTCTCCACAGGAAAGGCGGAGGAACTCCAGGGTCGTGCCACCATTCCCAGAGTCCCCCAGATGTCTCAGTCCATTCCAGGGAAACCTGTTTTCCCTGCACTGCCTCGACTTTCAAGCCAAGGATCGACTCACACCACAGTGGACACGTGGGACATAACTGTGGGAAAGCCTCGTGGGAAAGCCTCGTGGGAATGCCTCGAAGGAAAGCCCACTGATCCCTTGATCCACGCGAAGAGAAGCGCGACACTGCTGCTACAGCGCGGGAGGAAAGCGCACGTGCATGCCCCCACTCAAGTCGAGGACTCACTCTCCTGGGGAGACTCCAAAAATACCCCAAGATCCATGTCAGCACTGGAGAGGAATCCTCAGGATTCCGGCACCGACTCCACACAAGGTGTTAGGCCCCGGCATCAACGGGAGAGGAATCCCGAGAGGCCCCCGAGCAACTCGCATGGGGACTGGCCTTTCCTGAGGCCACCAGAGCGGGTCCCTGAGGTCCCAGTCGTAAGTCGAGAGCACCTGCCGCAACTCGAGAAAATCCAGGAGGTTATCCCCTCCAGGCGAGATGAGGCCCATTTCCACTGAGGCGTCTCGAGACTAATCACATCTAACATCTGGAACATCCAAAGGGTCCTTCACACCCTTGCTGAAACTCAAGAAGTTCCCCGACATATCCGTCTCCACTCGAGAGGAAGCACGAGAGTTCTGCCCACATCCAGAGGAGCCCCGTTTCCGCCTCCTTGCTCGAGAGGAGGGATCCTTTCCCTGCGTGGTCGGGAAAGAATTCCCGACGTTCCCGTCGCATCTCAAGAGGAGGCGCTCTCCACAGGAAAGGCGAGAGGAACTCCAGGGTAGTGCCACCATTCCCAGAGTCCCCCAGATATCTCAGTCCATTCCAGGGAAACCTGTTTTCCCTGCACTGCCTCGACTTTCAAGCCGAGGATCGACTCACACCTCGGTGGCACGTGGGACAGCCCTGTAGGAATGCCTCGTGGGAAAGCCTCGAGGGAAAGCCACAGATCCCTTGATCCACGCGAAGGGAAGCGTGATACTGCTGCTACAGCTTGGGAGGAAAGGGCACGTGCATGCCCCCACTCAAGTCGAGGACTCACTCTCCCTGGGGAGACTCCAGAAATACCCCAAGATCCATGTCAGCACTGCAGAGGAATCCTCAGGTTCCGGCACCGACTCCACACAAGTCTTAGCAACCGCATCGAGGGAGAGGATTCCCGAGAGGCCCCCGATGCATTTCGCATGGGGACTTGGCCTTTGCTGAGGCCACCAGATGCGGGTCCCTGAGGTCCCCGTCGTAAGTCGAGAGCACCTGCCGCAACTCGAGAAAATCCAGGAGGTTCTCCCCTCCAGGCGAGATAAGGCCCATTTCCGCTGAGGCGTCTGCGAGGCTAATCACATCCTAACATCTGGAACTTCCAAAGGGTCCTTCACAACCCTTGCTGCAACTCAAGAAGTTCCCCGACATATCCGTCTCCACTTGAGACGGAAGCACGAGAGTCCCGGCCCACATCCAGAGGAGCCCCGTTTCCGCTCTCCTAGCTCGAGAGGAGGGATCCTTTCCCTGCGTGGTCAGGAAAGAATTCCCGGCGTTCCCGTCGCATCTCAAGAGGAGGCGCTCTACACAGGTAAGGCGAGAGGAACTCCAGGGTCGTGCCACCATTCCGAGAGTCAACCAGATGTCTCCGTC
>NW_017217332.1:0-12601 GCF_001704415.2 Capra hircus | reverse complement strand
CTCGGCGCAGAAACTCTGCCAGATCGGGGCTCTGAGCAGAGAGCTAGCTCTGCTACAGAGCCAGGCTTAGCTCCGTGCAAGCAGGGCTTTCCTCTTGACTGGGCTCGGCTGCCTCCTCTTCTCCCGAGGAGGCTCGCTACACTGCTGGCTGTGCTCTCGCCTATCAGGCGGGCGCGCAGGGCTCCTCCAGCAGGTCTTGCCTCAGGGGCTGCTTCCCCTGAGTTGAGGCTGTGGGCGGGAACCCAGACACGCAGGATAAGGCCCCAACCACCTGCACATGTCTCTGCTGGGGAGGAGAGTGCTAGGGAACCTACGTCTCTCACACACTTTCTAGGCACCCACGGAGTCAGCCTCTGGGAGTGTGGGGATGCAAAACCCAGCCAGGGGCCCTTGGAACCTGGTGCTCTCCGTGCGGAGCTTTGTCTGGGCGGCCAAGGAACCGCTGAAGGAGCCCTGCTGTTGCCCTTCGCTTCCCTCTGACAGAGCTTTCACTGCTGGAGCCCTTGGCAGTGTGCAACCCACCAGCCCCTAAGCCCTCCTCAAGGACGCTTGGGACCTAAGTGCAAAGGCAAGGCAGGGGTAGAGCTGAAGCCAGGAAGGCGCCAGTGGCGTTTCCGAGCCTCACACAGCCTGCTCCTTCCTGGGGAGGGAGCCTTAAAGCAAGGCAAGTCTGCGCAAGGCTCGCCTATGGCAGAGCATCTTGGTGCCAGGAACTCTGCCAGATCGGGCCTCTGAACAGAGCTAGAGATCTGCCGTACTGGAGTCGCACTTAGCTTCGTGTAAGCAGGGATTTCAGCTTGACGGGGACTTGCTGCCTCCTCTTCCCCCGAGGAGGCTCGCTTCCCTGCTGGCTGTGCACTCGCCTATCAGGCGGGGGGCGCAGGGCTCCTCCAGCAGGTCTTGCCTCAGGGGCTGCTTCCCCTGAGTTGGGGCTGTGGGCAGGAACCCAGACACGCAGGATCAGGCCCCAAACACCTGCACATGTCTCTGCTGGGGAGGAGAGTGCTAGGGAACCTACGTCTGTCATACACTTTCTGGGCACCCAAGGAATCAGCCTCCGTGTGTGCGGGGCTGAAAACCCCAGCCAGGGGCCCTGGCAGCCTGGTGCTCTCCGTGTGGCGCTGAATCTGGGCGGCCAAGCAACCGCTGGAGGAGCCCTGCAGTTGCCCTCCCTTCCCTCTGACAGAATTCTCACTGCTGGAGCCCTTGGCAGTGTGCAACCCACCAGCCATAAGCTCTCCTTAAGGAGGACTGGGACCTAAGTGCAAAGGCAAGGCAGGATTGGAGCTGAGGCAAGAAAGGCGCCAGTGGCGACTCCAGGCTCCTGCTGCCTGCTCCTTTCCTGGAGAGGCAGCCTAAAAGCAAGGCAAGTCTGGGCAAGGCTAGCCCCCCGGCAGAGCAGCCTCGCGGCCAGGAACTCTGCCAGATCGGGGGCTCTGAGGCAGAGCTAGAGCTCTGCCGTACTGGAGGCGCACTTAGCTCCGTGCAAGCAGGGCTTTCAACTTGACGGGGCTGGGCTGCCTCCTCTTCCCCCGGAGGAGGCTCGCTTCCCTGCTGGCTGTGCACTCGCCTATCAGGCGGGGGCGGCAGGCTCCTCCAGCAGGTCTTGCCTCAGGGGCTGCTTCCCCTGAGTTGGGGCTGTGGGCAGGAACCCAGACACGCAGGATCAGGCCCCAACCACCTGCACATGTCTCTGCTGGGGAGGAGAGTGCTAGGGAACCTACGTCTGTCATACACTTTCTGGGCACCCAAGGAATCAGCCTCCGTGTGTGCGGGGCTGAAAACCCCAGCCAGGGGCCCTGGGAGCCTGGTGCTCTCGGTGCGGCGCTGATTCTAGGCGGCCTAGAAACCGCTGGAGGAGCCCTGCAGTTGCCCTTCCCTTCCCTCTGACAGAGCTCTCACTGCTGAAGCCCTTGGCAGTGTGCAACCCACCACCCCCTAAGCCCTCCCCAACCACGCCTGGCACCTATGTGCAAAGGCAAGGCAGGATTGGAGCTGAGGCAAGGAAGGCACCAGTGGCGTCTCCCAGGCTCGCTCAGACAGCTCCTTCCTGGGGAGGGAGCCTAAAAGCAAGGCAAGTCTGGGCAAGGCGAGCCCCCGGCCGAGCAGCCTCGCGCCAGAAACTCTGCCAGATCGGGGCTCTGAGCAGAGCTAGAGCTCTGCCGTACTGGAGGCCCACTTAGCTCCGTGCAAGCAGGGCTTTCCTCTTGACTGGGCTCGGCTGCCTCCTCTTCTCCCGAGGAGGCTCGCTACACTGCTGGCTGTGCTCTCGCCTATCAGGCGGGCGCGCAGGGCTCCTCCAGCAGGTCTTGCCTCAGGGGCTGCTTCCCCTGAGTTGAGGCTGTGGGCGGGAACCCAGACACGCAGGATAAGGCCCCAACCACCTGCACATGTCTCTGCTGGGGCGGAGAGTGCTAGGGAACCTACGTCTCTCACACACTTTCTAGGCACCCACGGAGTCAGCCTCTGGGAGTGTGGGGATGCAAAACCCAGCCAGGGGCCCTTGGAACCTGGTGCTCTCCGTGCGGAGCTTTGTCTGGGCGGCCAAGGAACCGCTGAAGGAGCCCTGCTGTTGCCCTTCGCTTCCCTCTGACAGAGCTTTCACTGCTGGAGCCCTTGGCAGTGTGCAACCCACCAGCCCCTAAGCCCTCCTCAAGGACGCTTGGGACCTAAGTGCAAAGGCAAGGCAGGGGTAGAGCTGAAGCCAGGAAGGCGCCAGTGGCGTTTCCGAGCCTCACACAGCCTGCTCCTTCCTGGGGAGGGAGCCTTAAAGCAAGGCAAGTCTGCGCAAGGCTCGCCTATGGCAGAGCATCTTGGTGCCAGGAACTCTGCCAGATCGGGCCTCTGAACAGAGCTAGAGATCTGCCGTACTGGAGTCGCACTTAGCTTCGTGGAAGCAGGGATTTCAGCTTGACGGGGACTTGCTGCCTCCTCTTCCCCCGAGGAGGCTCGCTTCCCTGCTGGCTGTGCACTCGCCTATCAGGCGGGGGCGCAGGGCTCCTCCAGCAGGTCTTGCCTCAGGGGCTGCTTCCCCTGAGTTGGGGCTGTGGGCAGGAACCCAGACACGCAGGATCAGGCCCCAACACCTGCACATGTCTCTGCTGGGGAGGAGAGTGCTAGGGAACCTACGTCTGTCATACACTTTCTGGGCACCCAAGGAATCAGCCTCCGTGTGTGCGGGGCTGAAAACCCCAGCCAGGGGCCCTGGGAGCCTGGTGCTCTCCGTGTGGCGCTGAATCTGGGCGGCCAAGCAACCGCTGGAGGAGCCCTGCAGTTGCCCTTCCCTTCCCTCTGACAGAATTCTCACTGGCTGGAGCCCTTGGCAGTGTGCAACCCACCAGCCCCTAAGCTCTCCTTAAGGAGGACTGGGACCTAAGTGCAAAGGCAAGGCAGGATTGGAGCTGAGGCAAGAAAGGCGCCAGTGGCGACTCCCAGGCTCCTGCTGCCTGCTCCTTCCTGGAGAGGCAGCCTAAAAGCAAGGCAAGTCTGGGCAAGGCTAGCCCCCGGCAGAGCAGCCTCGCGCCAGGAACTCTGCCAGATCGGGGCTCTGAGCAGAGCTAGAGCTCTGCCGTACTGGAGGCCGCACTTAGCTCCGTGCAAGCAGGGCTTTCAACTTGACTGGGGCTCGGGCTGCCTCCTCTTCCCCCGAGGAGGCTCGCTACACTGCTGGCTGTGCATCTCGCCTATCAGGCGGGGCGCGCAGGGCTCCTCCAGCAGGTCTTGCCTCAGGGGCTGCTTCCCCTGAGTTGAGGCTGTGGGCAGGAACCCAGACACGCAGGATAAGGCCCCAACCACCTGCACATGTCTCTGCTGGGGAGGAGAGTGCTAGGGAACCTAGCGTCTGCTCATCACACTTTCTAGGCACCCACGGAGTCAGCCTCTGGGATGTGGGGGATGCAAAACCCCAGCCAGGGGCCCTTGGACCTGGTGCTCTCCGTGCGGAGCTTTGTCTGGGCGGCCCAGAGAACCGCTGGAAGGAGCCCTGCTGTTGCCCTTCGCTTCCCTCTGACAGAGCTTTCACTGCTGGAAGCCCTTGGCAGTGTGCAACCCACCAGCCCCTAAGCCCTCCTCAAGGACGCTTGGACCTAAGTGCAAAGGCAAGGCAGGGGTAGGAGCTGAAGCCAGGAAGGCGCCAGTGGCGTCTCCGAGGCCGTCACACAGCCTGCTCCTTCCTGGGGAGGGAGCCTAAAAGCCAAGGCAAGTCTGCGCAAGGCTCGCCTATGGCCAGAGCATCTTCGCGTGCCAGAAACTCTGCCAGATCGGGCCTCTGAACAGAGCTAGAGCTCTGCCGTACTGGAGGCCGCACTTAGCTCCGTGCAAGCAGGGACTTTCCTCTTGACGGGCTTGCTGCCTCCTCTTCCCCGAGGAGGCTCGCTACCTGCTGGCTGTGCACTCGCCTATCAGGCGGGGGCGCAGGGCTCCTCCAGCAGGTCTTGCCTCAGGGGCTGCTTCCCCTGAGTTGGGGCTGTGGGCGGAACCCAGACACGCAGGATCAGGCCCCAACCACCTGCACATGTCTCTGCTGGGGAGGAGAGTGCTAGGGAACCTACGTCTGTCATACACTTTCTGGGCACCCAAGGAGTCAGCCTCCGTGTGTGGGGCTGAAAACCCCAGCCAGGGGCCCTGGGAGCCTGGTGCTCTCCGTGCGGCGCTGTCTGGGCGGCCAAGGAACCGCTGGAGGAGCCCTGCAGTTGCCCTTCCCTTCCTCTGACAGAGCTTTCACTGCTGGAGCCCTTGGCAGTGTGCAACCCACCAGCCCTAAGCCCTCCTCAAGGACGCTGGGACCTAAGTGCAAAGGCAAGGCAGGATTAGAGCTGAGCAAGGAAGGCGCCAGTGGCGTTCCAGGCTCCTGGCCTGCTCCTTCCTGGGGAGGGAGCCTAAAAGCAAGGCAAGTCTGCGCAAGGCTAGCCCCGGCAGAGCAGCTCGCGCCAGGAACTCTGCCAGATCGGGCTCTGAGCAGAGCTAGAGCTCTGCCGTACTGGAGTCGCACTTAGCTCCGTGCAAGCAGGGCTTTTCAGCTTGACGGGGCTTGCTGCCTCCTCTTCCCCGAGGAGGCTCGCTTCCCTGCTGGCTGTGCACTCGCCTATCAGGCGGGGGCGCAGGGCTCCTCCAGCAGGTCTTGCCTCAGGGGCTGCTTCCCCTGAGTTGGGGCTGTGGGCAGGAACCCAGACACGCAGGATCAGGCCCCAACCACCTGCACATGTCTCTGCTGGGGAGGAGAGTGCTAGGGAACCTACGTCTGTCATACACTTTCTGGGCACCCAAGGAATCAGCCTCCGTGTGTGCGGGGCTGAAAACCCCAGCCAGGGGCCCTGGGAGCCTGGTGCTCTCCGTGCGGCGCTGAATCTGGCGGCCAAGCAACCGCTGGAGGAGCCCTGCAGTTGCCCTTCCCTTCCCTCTGACAGAGCTTCTCACTGCTGGAGCCCTTGGCAGTGTGCAACCCACCAGCCCCTAAGCCTCCAAGGAGCTGGGACCTAAGTGCAAAGGCAAGGCAGGATTGGAGCTGAGGCAAGGAAGGCGCCAGTGGCGTCTCCAGGCTCCTCAGCCTGCTCCTTCCTGGGGAGGAGCCTAAAAGCAAGGCAAGTCTGGGCAAGGCTAGCCCCCCAGAGCAGCCTCGCGCCAGGAACTCTGCCAGATCGGGGCTCTGAGCAGAGCTAGAGCTCTGCCGTACTGGAGGCGCACTTAGCTCCGTGCAAGCAGGGCTTTCACTTGACGGGCTGGCTGCCTCCTCTTCCCCGAGGAGGCTCGCTTCCCTGCTGGCTGTGCACTCGCCTATCAGGCGGGGCGCAGGGCTCCTCCAGCAGGTCTTGCCTCAGGGGCTGCTTCCCCTGAGTTGGGGCTGTGGGCAGGAACCCAGACACGCAGGATCAGGCCCCAACCACCTGCACATGTCTCTGCTGGGGAGGAGAGTGCTAGGGAACCTACGTCTGTCATACACTTTCTGGGCACCCAAGGAATCAGCCTCCGTGTGTGCGGGGCTGAAAACCCCAGCCAGGGGCCCTGGGAGCCTGGTGCTCTCGGTGCGGCGCTGATTCTAGGCGGCCTAGAAACCGCTGGAGGAGCCCTGCAGTTGCCCTTCCCTTCCCTCTGACAGAGCTCTCACTGCTGAAGCCCTTGGCAGTGTGCAACCCACCACCCCCTAAGCCCTCCCAACGACGCCTGGCACCTATGTGCAAAGGCAAGGCAGGATTGGAGCTGAGGCAAGGAAGGCACCAGTGGCGCTCTCCCAGGCTCGCTGCAGACAGCTCCTTCCTGGGGAGGGAGCCTAAAAGCAAGGCAAGTCTGGGCAAGGCGAGCCCCCCGGCCGAGCAGCCTCGCGCCAGAAACTCTGCCAGATCGGGGCTCTGAGCAGAGCTAGAGCTCTGCCGTACTGGAGGCCCACTTAGCTCCGTGCAAGCAGGGCTTTCCTCTTGACTGGGCTCGGCTGCCTCCTCTTCTCCCGAGGAGGCTCGCTACACTGCTGGCTGTGCTCTCGCCTATCAGGCGGCGCGCAGGGCTCCTCCAGCAGGTCTTGCCTCAGGGGCTGCTTCCCCTGAGTTGGGCTGTGGGCGGGAACCCAGACACGCAGGATAAGGCCCCAACCACCTGCACATGTCTCTGCTGGGGAGGAGAGTGCTAGGGAACCTACGTCTCTCACACACTTTCTAGGCACCCACGGGAGTCAGCCTCTGGGAGTGTGGGGGATGCAAAACCCAGCCAGGGCCCTTGGAACCTGGTGCTCTCCGTGCGGAGCTTTGTCTGGGCGGCCAAGGAACCGCTGAAGGAGCCCTGCTGTTGCCCTTCGCTTCCCTCTGACAGAGCTTTCACTGCTGGAGCCCTTGGCAGTGTGCAACCCACCAGCCCCTAAGCCCCTCCTCAAGGACGCTTGGGACCTAAGTGCAAAGGCAAGGCAGGGGTAGAGCTGAAGCCAGGAAGGCGCCAGTGGCGTTTCCGAGCTCACACAGCCTGCTCCTTCCTGGGGAGGGAGCCTTAAAGCAAGGCAAGTCTGCGCAAGGCTCGCCTATGGCAGAGCATCTTGGTGCCAGGAACTCTGCCAGATCGGGCCTCTGAACAGAGCTAGAGATCTGCCGTACTGGAGTCGCACTTAGCTTCGTGTAAGCAGGGATTTCAGCTTGACGGGGACTTGCTGCCTCCTCTTCCCCCGAGGAGGCTCGCTTCCCTGCTGGCTGTGCACTCGCCTATCAGGCGGGGGCGCAGGGCTCCTCCAGCAGGTCTTGCCTCAGGGGCTGCTTCCCCTGAGTTGGGGCTGTGGGCAGGAACCCAGACACGCAGGATCAGGCCCCAAACACCTGCACATGTCTCTGCTGGGGAGGAGAGTGCTAGGGAACCTACGTCTGTCATACACTTTCTGGGCACCCAAGGAATCAGCCTCCGTGTGTGTGGGGCTGAAAACCCCAGCCAGGGGCCCTGGGAGCCTGGTGCTCTCCGTGTGGCGCTGAATCTGGGCGGCCAAGCAACCGCTGGAGGAGCCCTGCAGTTGCCCTTCCCTTCCCTCTGACAGAATTCTCACTGCTGGAGCCCTTGGCAGTGTGCAACCCACCAGCCCCTAAGCCTCCTTAAGGAGGACTGGGACCTAAGTGCAAAGGCAAGGCAGGATTGGAGCTGAGGCAAGAAAGGCGCCAGTGGCGACTCCCAGGCTCCTGCTGCCTGCTCCTTCCTGGAGAGGCAGCCTAAAAGCAAGGCAAGTCTGGGCAAGGCTAGCCCCGGCAGAGCAGCCTCGCGCCAGGAACTCTGCCAGATCGGGGCTCTGAGCAGAGCTAGAGCTCTGCCGTACTGGAGGCGCACTTAGCTCCGTGCAAGCAGGGCTTTCAACTTGACGGGGCTGGGCTGCCTCCTCTTCCCCGAGGAGGCTCGCTTCCCTGCTGGCTGTGCACTCGCCTATCAGGCGGGGGCGCAGGGCTCCTCCAGCAGGTCTTGCCTCAGGGGCTGCTTCCCCTGAGTTGGGGCTGTGGGCAGGAACCCAGACACGCAGGATCAGGCCCCAAACACCTGCACATGTCTCTGCTGGGGAGGAGAGTGCTAGGGAACCTACGTCTGTCATACACTTTCTGGGCACCCAAGGAATCAGCCTCCGTGTGTGCGGGGCTGAAAACCCCAGCCAGGGGCCCTGGGAGCCTGGTGCTCTCGGTGCGGCGCTGATTCTAGGCGGCCTAGAAACCGCTGGAGGAGCCCTGCAGTTGCCCTTCCCTTCCCTCTGACAGAGCTCTCACTGCTGAAGCCCTTGGCAGTGTGCAACCCACCACCCCTAAGCCCTCCCCAACGACGCCTGGCACCTATGTGCAAAGGCAAGGCAGGATTGGAGCTGAGGCAAGGAAGGCACCAGTGGCGTCTCCCAGGCTCGCTCAGACAGCTCCTTCCTGGGGAGGGAGCCTAAAAGCAAGGCAAGTCTGGGCAAGGCGAGCCCCCGGCCGAGCAGCCTCGCGCCAGAAACTCTGCCAGATCGGGGCTCTGAGCAGAGCTAGAGCTCTGCCGTACTGGAGGCCCACTTAGCTCCGTGCAAGCAGGGCTTTCCTCTTGACTGGGCTCGGCTGCCTCCTCTTCTCCCGAGGAGGCTCGCTACACTGCTGGCTGTGCTCTCGCCTATCAGGCGGGCGCGCAGGGCTCCTCCAGCAGGTCTTGCCTCAGGGGCTGCTTCCCCTGAGTTGAGGCTGTGGGCGGGAACCCAGACACGCAGGATAAGGCCCCAACCACCTGCACATGTCTCTGCTGGGGAGGAGAGTGCTAGGGAACCTACGTCTCTCACACACTTTCTAGGCACCCACGGAGTCAGCCTCTGGGAGTGTGGGGATGCAAAACCCAGCCAGGGGCCCTTGGAACCTGGTGCTCTCCGTGCGGAGCTTTGTCTGGGCGGCCAAGGAACCGCTGAAGGAGCCCTGCTGTTGCCCTTCGCTTCCCTCTGACAGAGCTTTCACTGCTGGAGCCCTTGGCAGTGTGCAACCCACCAGCCCCTAAGCCCTCCTCAAGGACGCTTGGGACCTAAGTGCAAAGGCAAGGCAGGGGTAGAGCTGAAGCCAGGAAGGCGCCAGTGGCGTTTCCGAGCCTCACACAGCCTGCTCCTTCCTGGGGAGGGAGCCTTAAAGCAAGGCAAGTCTGCGCAAGGCTCGCCTATGGCAGAGCATCTTGGTGCCAGGAACTCTGCCAGATCGGGCTCTGAACAGAGCTAGAGATCTGCCGTACTGGAGTCGCACTTAGCTTCGTGTAAGCAGGGCTTTCAGCTTGACGGGGCTTGCTGCCTCCTCTTCCCCCGAGGAGGCTCGCTTCCCTGCTGGCTGTGCACTCGCCTATCAGGCGGGGGCGCAGGGCTCCTCCAGCAGGTCTTGCCTCAGGGGCTGCTTCCCCTGAGTTGGGGCTGTGGGCAGGAACCCAGACACGCAGGATCAGGCCCCAACACCTGCACATGTCTCTGCTGGGGAGGAGAGTGCTAGGGAACCTACGTCTGTCATACACTTTCTGGGCACCCAAGGAATCAGCCTCCGTGTGTGCGGGGCTGAAAACCCCAGCCAGGGGCCCTGGGAGCCTGGTGCTCTCCGGTGCGGCGCTGATTCTAGGCGGCCTAGAAACCGCTGGAGGAGCCCTGCAGTTGCCCTTCCCTTCCCTCTGACAGAGCTCTCACTGCTGAAGCCCTTGGCAGTGTGCAACCCACCACCCCCTAAGCCCTCCCCAACGACGCCTGGCACCTATGTGCAAAGGCAAGGCAGGATTGGAGCTGAGGCAAGGAAGGCACCAGTGGCGTCTCCCAGGCTCGCTCAGACAGCTCCTTCCTGGGGAGGGAGCCTAAAAGCAAGGCAAGTCTGGGCAAGGCGAGCCCCCGGCCGAGCAGCCTCGCGCCAGAAACTCTGCCAGATCGGGGCTCTGAGCAGAGCTAGAGCTCTGCCGTACTGGAGGCCCACTTAGCTCCGTGCAAGCAGGGCTTTCCTCTTGACTGGGCTCGGCTGCCTCCTCTTCTCCCGAGGAGGCTCGCTACACTGCTGGCTGTGCTCTCGCCTATCAGGCGGGCGCGCAGGGCTCCTCCAGCAGGTCTTGCCTCAGGGGCTGCTTCCCCTGAGTTGAGGCTGTGGGCGGGAACCCAGACACGCAGGATAAGGCCCCAACCACCTGCACATGTCTCTGCTGGGGAGGAGAGTGCTAGGGAACCTACGTCTCTCACACACTTTCTAGGCACCCACGGAGTCAGCCTCTGGGAGTGTGGGGATGCAAAACCCAGCCAGGGGCCCTTGGAACCTGGTGCTCTCCGTGCGGAGCTTTGTCTGGGCGGCCAAGGAACCGCTGAAGGAGCCCTGCTGTTGCCCTTCGCTTCCCTCTGACAGAGCTTTCACTGCTGGAGCCCTTGGCAGTGTGCAACCCACCAGCCCCTAAGCCCTCCTCAAGGACGCTTGGGACCTAAGTGCAAAGGCAAGGCAGGGGTAGAGCTGAAGCCAGGAAGGCGCCAGTGGCGTTTCCGAGCCTCACACAGCCTGCTCCTTCCTGGGGAGGGAGCCTTAAAGCAAGGCAAGTCTGCGCAAGGCTCGCCTATGGCAGAGCATCTTGGTGCCAGGAACTCTGCCAGATCGGGCCTCTGAACAGAGCTAGAGATCTGCCGTACTGGAGTCGCACTTAGCTTCGTGTAAGCAGGGATTTCAGCTTGACGGGGACTTGCTGCCTCCTCTTCCCCGAGGAGGCTCGCTTCCCTGCTGGCTGTGCACTCGCCTATCAGGCGGGGGCGCAGGGCTCCTCCAGCAGGTCTTGCCTCAGGGGCTGCTTCCCCTGAGTTGGGGCTGTGGGCAGGAACCCAGACACGCAGGATCAGGCCCCAAACACCTGCACATGTCTCTGCTGGGGAGGAGAGTGCTAGGGAACCTACGTCTGTCATACACTTTCTGGGCACCCAAGGAATCAGCCTCCGTGTGTGCGGGGCTGAAAACCCCAGCCAGGGGCCCTGGGAGCCTGGTGCTCTCCGTGTGGCGCTGAATCTGGGCGGCCAAGCAACCGCTGGAGGAGCCCTGCAGTTGCCCTTCCCTTCCCTCTGACAGAATTCTCACTGCTGGAGCCCTTGGCAGTGTGCAACCCACCAGCCCCTAAGCTCTCCTTAAGGAGGACTGGGACCTAAGTGCAAAGGCAAGGCAGGATTGGAGCTGAGGCAAGAAAGGCGCCAGTGGCGACTCCCAGGCTCCTGCTGCCTGCTCCTTCCTGGAGAGGCAGCCTAAAAGCAAGGCAAGTCTGGGCAAGGCTAGCCCCCGGCAGAGCAGCCTCGCGCCAGGAACTCTGCCAGATCGGGGCTCTGAGCAGAGCTAGAGCTCTGCCGTACTGGAGGCGCACTTAGCTCCGTGCAAGCAGGGCTTTCAACTTGACGGGGCTGGGCTGCCTCCTCTTCCCCGAGGAGGCTCGCTTCCCTGCTGGCTGTGCACTCGCCTATCAGGCGGGGCGCAGGGCTCCTCCAGCAGGTCTTGCCTCAGGGGCTGCTTCCCCTGAGTTGGGGCTGTGGGCAGGAACCCAGACACGCAGGATCAGGCCCCAACACCTGCACATGTCTCTGCTGGGGAGGAGAGTGCTAGGGAACCTACGTCTGTCATACACTTTCTGGGCACCCAAGGAATCAGCCTCCGTGTGTGCGGGGCTGAAAACCCCAGCCAGGGGCCCTGGGAGCCTGGTGCTCTCCGTGCGGCGCTGATTCTGGGCGGCCAAGAAACCGCTGGAGGAGCCCTGCAGTTGCCCTTCCCTTCCCTCTGACAGAGCTCTCACTGCTGGAGCCCTTGGCAGTGTGCAACCCACCAGCCCCTAAGCCCCCTAAGGACGCCTGGGACCTAAGTGCAAAGGCAAGGCAGGATTGGAGCTGAGGCAAGGAAGGCGCCAGTGGCGTCTCCCAGGCTCGCCTGCTCCTTCCTGGGGAGGGAGCCTAAAAGCAAGGCAAGTCTGGGCAAGGCTAGCCCCGGCAGAGCAGCCTCGCGCCAGGAACTCTGCCAGATCGGGCTCTGAGCAGAGCTAGAGCTCTGCCGTACTGGAGGCGCACTTAGCTCCGTGCAAGCAGGGCTTTCAACTTGACGGGGCTTGGCTGCCTCCTCTTCCCCCGAGGAGGCTCGCTTCCCTGCTGGCTGTGCACTCGCCTATCAGGCGGGGGCGCAGGGCTCCTCCAGCAGGTCTTGCCTCAGGGGCTGCTTCCCCTGAGTTGGGGCTGTGGGCAGGAACCCAGACACGCAGGATCAGGCCCCAAACACCTGCACATGTCTCTGCTGGGGAGGAGAGTGCTAGGGAACCTACGTCTGTCATACACTTTCTGGGCACCCAAGGAATCAGCCTCCGTGTGTGCGGGGCTGAAAACCCCAGCCAGGGGCCCTGGGAGCCTGGTGCTCTCCGTGCGGCGCTGATTCTGGGCGGCCAAGAACCGCTGGAGGAGCCCTGCAGTTGCCCTTCCCTTCCCTCTGACAGAGCTCTCACTGCTGGAGCCCTTGGCAGTGTGCAACCCACCAGCCCCTAAGCCCTCCTTAAGGAGGACTGGGACCTAAGTGCAAAGGCAAGGCAGGATTGGAGCTGAGGCAAGAAAGGCGCCAGTGGCGACTCCCAGGCTCCTGCTGCCTGCTCCTTCCTGGGGAGGGAGCCTAAAAGCAAGGCAAGTCTGGGCAAGGCT
>NW_017217331.1:0-12601 GCF_001704415.2 Capra hircus | reverse complement strand
GTGTGTTTGCAAGCCTGTATTTGGAGGAAACTGGTTAGCTCCTTCAAGGGGGCAGACCTCAGGTCTGCTCAGAGGACCGAAATTCCAGAAGAAGCGCTTTTCCAGCAGGCTGTGATGCAGAGTTCACAGATATCGGGGAGTGATCGTCCTACAGGGAAGAAGAGGCAGCCACCCAGTGTGTGTTTGCAAGCCTGTATTTGGAAGAAACTGGTTAGCTCTTCAAGGGGAGACCTCCAGGTCTGCTCAGAGGACCGAATTCCAGAGGCAGCACCATGTATCTCCCCTGTCCTTTCTGAGCCTTGGAAAGACATTCCTAGCTTATAGCGGTATTGCTCATGAAGAAGCAGGATGCAGGAATGTGTCAGACATGACTGGGTGCCTTCCTGGGTTCAGCTCCGTGAGGGGCCTTTCCACTCAAATTAGGTCCCATGCCTCCTTGGGGAGGAAGTGGGGCCCGCTTGCCTCCAAATTGCCAAAGGCTGGAACAAAGCTAGTTCTATCAGAGGTAAGAAAAGAGCAATTGGATGGATGTGGAAGCTGTTGCTGGGCCGCACTGCTTCAGGCCCCCCACCCCTCTGCCCCGAGAGAAACAGGCGCCCTGTGGCCCCTAGGTCCTGGATGCAGTTTCACACATAGAATGTGTCCCCATAGGAGCCAAGAATTTTCCTGACAGACCTAGGCTCACTAGAGCTCTCCTACAGAGCAAAGGGGATGGGACAGATGTGTGGCTGTGGCTCTGCCTTTCCCTGGGAGTGTGGAGCCGCTCCCTATGGCCCCGGGCTCCAGGGGAAATTGCCCCTGAAGAATGACCTCCAAGAAGCGCTTTTCCAACTGGCTGAGACATGGAGTTCTCAGGATGCAGGGAAAGCGAGTGTCCTTCGGGAAGCAAAGGCAGTCACCTGTTATCATAACTTACTAGAATAGTAGGTACCTTCTCCGGTTGGGCAGAGGCCTTCCCTACCTGATCTGAAAAAGAAAATGAAGTAGCTCGCTGATTTGAGAAATAATTCCCAGACTTGGGTTTCCAACCAGTATAGAATCCGACAATGGCCCTGTCTTTGCAGCCGCGTTAATTAACAGGTATGTGAAGCTCTAAATATCAGTGGAAATTACATACAGCATATAGGCCCCAGTGTTCTGGAATGGTGGAAAGAAACAACCAAACTCTTGAAGAGACACTTTCAAAATGGATCATAGAGACTGACTGTACATGGATGGGCTTGCTTCCGGCAGACTTACTCATATTACAGGTAACTGCACGTTCCCATAGTTGTTGTCCTTATGAAATTTTCTATGGGAGACCCCCTCCCACAGTGAGGCAGGTGTTAGCAGATTTGCCACAAGTAAGGGGGTGGGATTTCACAGCAGATGGAACAATTAGGTAAGGTAATAAATCAGGTAACTAAGTTTGTATAAAAAAGAATATCATTCCCCCTTGAGGAAACAGATTCATGAATTTGTGCTCAGTGATCAGGTGTGGCTCAATGACTGGAAACACAATTCCTTGGCCTGACATCGGAAAGGTCCTTATACTGTTGTTTTAGCCACAATTCTGAAAGAGGTGGGAATACCAGACCACCTAACCTGCCTCTTGAGAAATCTGGATGAAGGTCAGGAAGCAACAGTTAGAGTAGGACATGGAACAACAGACTGGTTCCAAAAAGGAAAAGGAGTATGCAAAGGCTGTATATTGTCACCCTGTTTATTTAACTTCTATGCAGAGTACATCATGAAAAATGCTGGGATGGAAGATACATGAGCTGGAATCAAAGATTGCCGGTAGAAATATAAATAAACTTAGATATGCAGATGACACCACCATTATGGCTGAATGTGAAGAGGAACGGGTATGTCGGGGAACTTCTTGAGTTGCAGCAAGGGTGTGAAGGACCCTTTGGAAGTTCCAGAGGTTAGGTGTGGTTAGTCTCGAGATGCCTCAGCGGAAATGGGCCTCATGTCGCCTGGAATGGAGAGGCTCCTGGATATTCCCGAGTTTCAGCAGGTGCTCTCGAGTTACGACGGGGACTTCAGGGACCCGCTCTGGCGGCCGCAGGAAACGCCAGTCATCATGCGTGTTGCTAGGGGCCTCTCGTGATTCCTCTCCCGTCGATGCCGGGGCCTAAGACCTTGTGCGGAGTCGGGGCCGGAAGCTGAGGATTCCTCTCCAGTGCTGACATGGATTTTGTGGTACTTCTCGAGTCTCCACAAGGGAGTCAGGACTCGTCTCGAGTGGGGGCATGAGCGTGCCCTTTCCTCCCATGCTGTAGCAGCAGTGTCACGCTTCCCCATGCCTGGACCAAGGGATCTGTGGCTTTCCCTCGAGTCTTTCCCACTAGGCTTTCCAACAGGTCTGTCCCACGTGTGACGGTGGTGTCAGTCGATCCTCGGCATGAAGGCCAAGGCAGTGCAGGGAAAACAGGTTCCTGTGGAATGGACTGAGACATCTGGGTGAGTCTCGGAATGGTGGCACGACCCTGCAGTTCCTCTCCCCCTTTCCTTTGGAGAGCGCCTCCTCTTGAGATGCGATGGGAATGCCGGGAATTCTTTCCCGACCAATCAGGGAAAGGATCGCTCATCTCGAGCTACGAGCTTGAAACGGAGCTCCTCTGGATGTGGCCGGGACACTCGTGCTTCCTCTTGAGTGGAGACGGGTATGTCGGGGAACTTCTTGAGTTGCAGCATGACTGTGAAAGACTCTTTGGAAGTTCCAGAGGTTAGGTGTTATTAGCCTCGAGACGCCTCAGTGGAAATGGGCCTCATCTCGCCTGGAGGGGAGAACTTCCTGGATTTTCTCGAGTGTGGCAGGTGCTCTAGAATTACGACGGGGACCTCAGGAACCCTCTCCGGTGTCCTGAGGAAAGGCTAGGCTCCATGCGAGTTGTTCGATGGCCTCTTGGGATTCCTCTCCCGTTGATGCCGGGGTCTGAGACTTGTACGGAGTCGGTGCCGGAACCTGAGGATTCCTCTCCAGTGCTGACATGGATCTTGGGGTACTACTGGAGTCTCCCGAGGGAAGTCAGTCCTCGTCTCGAGTGGGGGCATGCACGTGCGCTTTCCTCCCGAGCTGTAGCAGCAGTGTCACGCTTCCCTGCGCGTGAATCAAGGGATCTGTGGCTTTCCCTCGAGGCTTTCTCACGAGGCTTTCCCACAGGGCTGTCCCACGTACCACCATGGTGTGAGTTGATCCCCAGCTTGGAAGTCGAGGCAGTGCAGGGAAAACAGGATTTCCTGGAATTGACTGAGACATCTGGGGGACTCTGGGAATGGTGGCATGACAGGGAGTTCCTCTCGCCTTTCCTGTGGAGAGTGACTCCCGAGAATTCTTTCGCTATCACGCTGGGAAAGGATCCCTCATCTCGAGCTATGAGTCAGAAACGGGGCTCCTCTGGATGTGGGCGGGACTCTCGTGCCTCCTCTCGAGTGGAGACGGGTATGTCGTGGAACTTCTTGAGTTGCAGCAAGGGTGTGAAGGACCCTTTGGAAATTCCAGAGCTTAGGTGTGATTAGCCTCGAGACGCCCCAGCGGAAATGGGCCCATCTCTCCTGGAAGGGACAACCACCTGGATTTTCTCAAGTTGCGGCAGGTGCTCTCGACCTATGACGGGGACCTCAGGGAACCGCTCTGTTGGCCTGAGGAAATGCCAGTCCGAATGTGAGTTGCACGGTGGCCTCTCAGGTTTCCTCTCCCGTCGATGCCTGGGCCTAAGACCTTGTTTGGAGTCGGTGCCAGAACCAGAGGATTCCTCTCCAGTGCTGACATGGATCTTGGGGTACTTCTGGAGTCTCCCCAGGGGAGTCAGTCCTCGTCTCGAGTGGGGGCATGCACGTGTGCTTTCCTCCCGAGCTGTAGCAGCAGTGTCGCGCTTCCCTTCGCGTGGATCAAGGGATCTGCGGCTTTCCCTCGAGGCTTTCCCACGAGGCTTTCCCACGAGGCTTTGCCACAGGGCTGTCCCACGTGCCACAGTGGTGTGAGTCGATCCTCGGCTTGAAAGTCGAGTCAGAGCGGGGAAACAGGTTTCCCTGGAATGGACTGAGACATCTAGGGGACTCGGAGAATGGTGGCATGTCCCTGGAGTTCCTCTCGCCTTTCCTGTGAAGAGCGCCTCCTCTTGAGATGGGACGGGAACGCCGCGAATTCTTCCCGACCTCCCAGGGAAAGGATCCCTCCTCTCGAGCTATGAGGCGGAAACGGGGCTCCTCTGGATGTGGGCGGAACTATCGTGCTTCCTCTTGAGTGGAGATGGGTATGTCGGGGAACTTCTTGATTTGCAGCAAGGGTGTGAAGGACCCTTTGGAAGTTCCAGAGTTTAAGTGTGCTTAGCCTTGAGATGTGTCAGCGGAAATAGGCTTCATTTTGCCTGGAGGGGAGAACATCCTTGATTTTCTCGAGTTGCGGCAGGTGCTCTCGACTTACGACGGGGACCGCAGGGACCCGCTCTGGTGGCCTCAGGAAAGGCCAGTCAAGATCCAAGACAGCACTGGAGAGGGAGAGACATCACGAGAGGCTTCCGAGCAACTCGCATGGTGACTGGCCTTTCCTGAGGACACCAAAGCGGGTCCCTGAGGTTCCCGTCGTAAGTTGAGAGCACCTGGCGCAACTCGAGAAAATCCAGGAGGTTCTCCCCTCCAGGCGAGATGAGATCCATTTGCGCTGAGGCATCTCGAGGTTAATCACACCTAACCTCTGGAACTTACAAAGGGCCCTTCACACCCTTGCTGCAACTCAAGAAGTTCCCCGACATACCCATTTCCACTCGAAAGGAAGCACGAGAGTCCCGCCCACAACCAGAAGAGCCCCGTTTCAGCCTCATAGCTCGAGAGGAGGGATCCTTTCCCTGCGTGCTCGGGAAAGAATTTCCGGCGTTCCCGTCGCATCTCAAGAAGAGGCGCTCTCCACAGGAAAGGCGAGAGGAACTCAGGGTCGTGCCACCATTCCCAGAGCCCCCAGATGTCTCAGTCGATTCCAGGGAAACCTCTTTTCCCCGCAATGCCTCGACTTTCAAGCCGAGGATCGACTCAGACCTCGGTGGTACGTGGGACAGCCCTGTGAAAAGCCTTGTGGGAAAGCCTTTTGGGAAAGCCTACAGAGAAAGCCACAGATCCCTGGATCCACGCAAAGGGAAGCGTGACACTGCTGCTATAGCTCGGGAGGAAAGCGCACGGGCACGCCACACTCGTGACGAGGACTGACTCCCCTGGGAGACTCCAGAAGTACCCCAAGATCCATGTCAGAACTGGAGAGGAATCCTCAGGTTCCGGCACCGACTCCACACAAGGTCTCAGGCCCCGGCATAGACGGGAGAGGAATCGCTAGAGGCGCACGAGCAACTCGCATGGGGACGGGCCTTTCCTGAGGGCACTAGAGCGGGTCCCTGAGGTCCCCGTCGTAAGCCGAGAGCACCTGCGGCAACTCGAGAAAATCCAGGAGGTTATCCCCTCCAAGCGAGATGAGGCCCATTTCCGCTGAGGAGTCTCGAGGCTTATCACACCTAATCTCTGGAACTTTCAAAGGGTCCTTCACACCCTTGCTGCAACTCAAGAAGTTCCCCGACATACCCGTCTCCACTCGAGAGGAAGCTCGAGAGTCCCGCCCTCATCCTTAGGAGCCCCTTTTCCGCTTCCTAGCTCGAGAGGAGGGATCCTTTCCCTGCGTGGTCGGGAAAGAATTCCCGGCGTTCCCGTCGCATCTCAAGAGGAGGCGCTCTCCACAGGAAAGGCCAGAGGAACTCCAGGTCATGCCTACCACTCCCAGAGTCCCCCAGATGTCTCAGTCCATTCCAGGGAAACCTGTTTCCCTGGACTGCCTCGACTTAAAGCCGAGGATCGACTCACACCACGGTGGCACGTGGGACAGCCCTGCAGGAAAGCCTCGTGGGAAAGCCTCGTGGGAAAGCCTCGAGGGAATGCCACAGATCCCTTGTTCCCCGCGAAGGGAAGCGTGACACTGCTGCTACAGCTCGGGAGGAAAGCGCACGTGCATGCCCCCACTCGAGACGAGGACTGACTCCCCTGGGGAGATTCCAGAAGTACCCTAAGATCCATGTCAGCACTGGAGAGGAATCCTCAGGTTCCGGAACTGTATCCAGACAAGGTCTCAGGCCCCAGCATCGACTGGAGAGGAATCCCGAGAGGCCCCGGAGCAACTCGCATGGGGACTGGCCTTTCCTGAGGCCAGCAGAGCGGGTCCCTGAGGTCCCGTCGTAAGTCAAGAGCACCTGCAGCAAATCGAGAAAATCCAGGAGGTTCTCCCCTCCAGGCGAGATGAGGCCCATTTCCGCTGAGGCGTCTCGAGGCTATTCGCACTTAACCTCTGGAAGGTCCAAAGGGTCCTTCACACCCTTGCTGCAACTCAAGAAGTTCCCCGACATACCCGTCTCCACTCGAGAGGAAGCACTAGTGTCCCGCCCACATCCAGAGGAGCCCCGTTTCCCCCTGCTAGCTCGAGAGAAGTGATCCTTTCCCTGAGTGGTCGGGAAAGAATTCCCGGCGTTCCCGTCGCATGCCAAGTGGATGCGCTCTCCACAAGAAAGGCGAGAGGAACTCCAGGGTCGTGTCACCATTCCCAGAGACCCCAGATGTCTCAGTCCATTCCAGGGATACCTGTATTCCCTGCACTGCCTCGACTTTCAAGCCGAGGATCGACTCACACCACGGTGGCACGTGGGACAGCCCTGTGGGAAAGCCTCGTGGGAAAGCCTCGTGGGAAAGCCTCGAGGGAAATCCACAAATCCTTTGATCCACGCGAAGGGAAGCGTGACACTGCTGCTACAGCTAGGGAGGAACGAGCACGTGCATGCCCCCACTCGAGACGAGGACTGACTCCCCTGGGGAGACTCCAGAAGTACCCCAAGATCCATGTCAGCACTGGAGAGGAATCCTCAGGTTCCGGCACCGACTCCACACAAGGTCTTAGGCCCCGGCATCGACGGGAGAGGAATCCCGAGTGGCCCCCGAGCAACTTGCATGGGGACTGGCCTTTCCTGAGGCCACCAGAGCGGGTCCCTGAGGTCCCCGTCGTTAGTCGAGAGCACCTGCCGTCACTCGAGAAAATCCAGGAGGTTCTCCCCTCCAAGCGAGATGAGGCCCATTTCCGCTGAGGCGTCTCGAGAGTAATCACACCTAACCTCTTGAACTTCCAAAGGGTCTTTCACACCCTTGCTGCAACTCAAGAAGTTCCCCGACATTCCCGTCTCCAGTCGAGATGAAGCACGAGAGTCTCGCCCACATCCAGAGGAGCCCCGTTTCCGCCTCCTAGCTCGAGAGGAGGGATCCTTTCCCTGCGTGGTCGGCAAAGAATTCCCGGCGTTCCCATCTCATCTCAAGAGGAAGCGCGCTCCTCAGGAAAGGCGAGAGGAACTCCAGGGTCGTGCCACCATTCCCAGAGTCCCCCAGATGTCTCAGTCCAATCCAGGGAAACCTGTTTTCCCTGCACTGCCTCGACATTCAAGCTGAGGATCGACTCACACCACGGAGGCAAGTGGGACAGCCCTGTGGAAAAGCCTCGCGGGATAGCCTAGTGGGAAAGCCTCGAGGGAAAGCCACAGATCCCTTGATCCACGCGAAGGGAAGCTTGACACTGCTTCTACAGCTCGGGAGGAAAGCGCACGTGCATGCCCCCACTCGAGACGAGGACTGACTCCCCTGGGGAGACTCCAGAAGAACCTCAAGATCCATGTCAGCACTGGAGAGGAATCCTCAGGTTCCGACACCGACACCACACATGGTCTTGTGCCCCGTCATTCGATGGGAGAATATCCGGAGACACCCCCGAGCAACTCGCATGGGGACTGGACTTTCCTGAGGCCACCAGACCGGGTCCCTGAGGTCCCCGTCATAACTCGAAAGCACCTGCCGAAACTCGAGAGAATCCAGGAGGTTCTCCCGTCCAGGCGAGATGATGCCCATTTCCGTTGAGGCATCTCGAGGCTAATCACACCTAACCTCTGGAACTTCCAGAGGGTCCTTCACACCCTTGCTGCACCTCAGGAAGTTCCCCGACATACTCGTCTTCACTCGAGAGAAAGCACGAGAATCCCGTCCACATCCAGAGGAGCCCCTTTTCCGCCTCATAGCTCGAAAGGAGGGATCCTTTCCCTGCGTGGTCGGGACAGAATTCCCGGCGTTCCCGTCGCATCTCAAGAGTAGGCGCTCTCCACAGGAAAGGCCAGAGGAACTCCAGGTCATGCCACCACTCCCAGAGTCCCCCAGATGTCTCAGTCCATTCCAGGGAAACCTGTTTCCCTGGACTGCCTCGACTTAAAGCCGAGGATCGACTCACACAACGGTGGCACGTGGGACAGCCCTGCAGGAAAGCCTCGTGGGAAAGCCTCGTGGGAAAGCCTCGAGGGAATGCCACAGATCCCTTGTTCCCCGCGAAGGGAAGCGTGACACTGCTGCTACAGCTCGGGAGGAAAGCGCACGTGCATGCCCTCACTCGAGACGAGGACTGTACTCCCCTGGGGAGATTCCAGAAGTACCCTAAGATCCATGTCAGCACTGGAGAGGAATCCTCAGATTCCGGAACTGTATCCAGACAAGGTCTCAGGCCCCAGCATCGACTGGAGAGGAATCCCGAGAGGCCCCGGAGCAACTCGCATGGGGACTGGCCTTTCCTGAGGCCAGCAGAGCGGGTCCCTGAGGTCCCGTCGTAAGTCAAGAGCACCTGCAGCAAATCGAGAAAATCCAGGAGGTTCTCCCCTCCAGGCGAGATGAGGCCCATTTCCGCTGAGGCGTCTCGAGGCTATTCGCACTTAACCTCTGGAAGGTCCAAAGGGTCCTTCACACCCTTGCTGCAACTCAAGAAGTTCCCCGACATACCCGTCTCCACTCGAGAGGAAGCACTAGAGTCCCGCCCACATCCAGAGGAGCCCCGTTTCCCCCTGCTAGCTCGAGAGAAGTGATCCTTTCCCTGAGTGGTCGGGAAAGAATTCCCGGCGTTCCCGTCGCATGCCAAGTGGATGCGCTCTCCACAAGAAAGGCGAGAGGAACTCCAGGGTCGTGTCACCATTCCCAGAGACCCCAGATGTCTCAGTCCATTCCAGGGATACCTGTATTCCCTGCACTGCCTCGACTTTCAAGCCGAGGATCGACTCACACCACGGTGGCACGTGGGACAGCCCTGTGGGAAAGCCTCGTGGGAAAGCCTCGTGGGAAAGCCTCGAGGGAAATCCACAAATCCTTTGATCCACGCGAAGGGAAGCGTGACACTGCTGCTACAGCTCGGGAGGAACGAGCACGTGCATGCCCCCACTCGAGACGAGGACTGACTCCCCTGGGGAGACTCCAGAAGTACCCCAAGATCCATGTCAGCACTGGAGAGGAATCCTCAGGTTCCGGCACCGACTCCACACAAGGTGTTAGGCCCCGGCATCGACGGGAGAGGAATCCCGAGAGGCCCCCGAGCAACTCGCATGGGGACTGGCCTTTCCTGAGGCCACCAGAGCGGGTTCCTGAGGTCCCCATCGTAAGTCGAGAGCACCAGCCTGCAACTCGAGAAAATCCAGGAAGTTCTCCCCTCCAGGCGAGATGAGTCCCATTTCTGCTGAGGCAAATAGGGGGTAATCACACTAAACTCTGGAACTTCCAAAGGGTCCTTCACACCCTTCCTGCAACTCAAGAAGTTCCCCGACATACCCGTCTCCACTCAAGAGGAACACGAGAGTCCCGCCCACTTCCAGAGTGGCCCCGTTTCCGCCCGCTAGCTCGAGAGGAGGGATCCTTTCCCTGCGTGGTAGGGAAAGAATTCCTAGCGTTCCCGTCACATCTCAAGAGGAGGTGCTCTCCACAGGAAAGGCGAAAGGAACTCCAGGAACAGGCCCAATTCCAGGAGTCCCCCAGATGTCTCAGTTCATTCCAGGCAAACCTGTTTTCCCTGCACTGCCTCGACTTTCAAGCCGAGGTCAACTCACACTACGGTGGCACGGGGGACAGCCTTGTGGGGAAGCCTCGTGGGAAAGCCTTGTAGGAAAGCCTCGAGGGAAAGCCCCTGATCCCTTGATCCAGGCGAAGGGAAGCATGACACTGCTGCTACAGCTCGGGAGAAAAGCACACGTGCATGCCCCCACTCGAGACGAGGACTGACTCCCATGGGGAGACTCCAGAAGTACCCCAACATCCATGTCGGCACTGGAGAGGAATCCTCAGGTTCCGGCACCGACTCCACACAATGTCTGAGGCCCCGGCTTCGATGGAAGAGGAATCCCGAGTGGCCCCCGAGCAACTCGAATGGGGACTGGCCTTTCCTGAGGCCACCATAGCGGGTCCCTGAAGTCCCCATCGTAAGTCGAGAGCACCTGCAGCAACTCGAGAAAATCCAGGAGGTTCTCCCCTTCAGGCGAGATGAGGCCCATTTCCGCTGAGGCGTCCTGAGGCTAATCACACCTCACCTCTGGAACATCCAAAGGGTCCTTCACACCTTTGCTGCAACTCAAGAAGTTCCCCAACATACCCGTCTCCACTCGAGAGGAAGCACGAGAGTCCCGACCACATCTAGAGGATCCCCGTTTCCACCTCCTAACTCGAGAGGAGGGATACTTTCCCTGCGTGCTCGGGAAAGAATTCCCGGCATTCCTGTCGCAACTCAAGAGGAGGCGCTCTCCACAGGAAAGGCGAGAGGAACTCCGGGGTCATGCCAGCATTCCCAGAGTCCCCCAGATGTCTCAGTCCATTCCAGGGAAACCTGTTTTCTCTGCACTGTTTTGACTTTCAAGCCGAGGATAGACTCACACCACGGTGGCACGTGGGACAGCCCTGTGGGAAAGCATCGTGGGAAAGCCTCGTGGGAAAGCCTCGAGATAATGCCACAGATCCCTTGTTCCATGCGAAGGGAAGCGTGACACTGCGGCTACAGCTCGGCAGGAAATCGCACGTGTATGCCCCCACTCGAGAGGAGGACTGACTCCGCTGGGGAGACTCCAGAAGTACCCCAAGATCCATGTCAGCACTGGAGAGGAAACCTCAGGTCTGGCACCGACTCCACAGCAGATCTTAGGCCCCGATATCGACGGGAGACGAATCCCGAGAGGCCCCCGAGAGGCCCCCGAGCAACTCGCAAGGGGACTGGCATTTCCTGAGGCCACCAGAGCGGGTCCCTGAGGTCCCCGTCGTACGTCGAGAGCACCTTCCGCAACTCGAGAAAATCCAGGAGGTTCTCCCCTCCAGGCGAGATGAGGCCCATTTCCGCTGAGGCGTCTCGAGGCTAATCACACCTAAACTCTGGAACTTCCAAAGGGTCCTTCACACCCTTACTGGAACTCAAGAAGTTCCGCAACATTCCCGACTCCAATCAAGAGGAAGCACGAGAGTCCCGCCCACATCCAGAGGAGCCCCGTTTCCGCCTCCTAGCTCAGGAGGAGGAATCCTTTACCTGCGTCGTCGGGAAAGAATTCCCGGCGTTCTCGTCGCATGTCAAGAGGAGGCGCTCTCCACAGGAAAGGCGAGAGGAACTCCAGGGTCGTGCCACCATTCCCAGAGTCCCCCAGAGGTCTCAGTCCTTTGCAGGGAAACCTGTATTCCCTGAACTGCCTCGACTTTCAAACCGAGGATCGACTCACGCCACGGTGGCACGTGGGACAGCCCTGTGGGAAAGCCTCGTGGGAAAGCCTCGAGGGAAAGCCACAGATCCCTTGATCCACTCGAAGGGAAGCGTGACTCTGCTGCTACAGCTGGAGAGTAAGGCGCATGTGCATGCCCCCACTCGAGACGAGGACTGACTCCCCTGGGGAGACTCCAGAAGTACCCCAAGATCCATGTCAGCACTGGAGAGGAATCCTCAGGTTCCGGCCCTGACTCCACACAAGGTCTTAGGCCCCAGCATCAATGGGAGAGGAAACCCGAGAGGCTCCCGAGAGGCCCCTGAGCAACTCGCATGGGGACTGGCCTTTCCTGAGGCCACCAGAGCGGGTCCCTGAGGTCCCCATCGTAAGTCGAGAGCACCTGCCGAAACTCGAGAAAATCCAGGAGGTTCTCCCCTCTAGGCGAGATGAGGCCCATTTCCGCTGAGGCGTCTCGAGGCTAATCACACCTAAACTCTGGAACTTCCAAAGGGTCCTTCACACCCTTGCTGCAACTCAAGAAGTTCCCCGACATACCCGTCTCCACTCGAGAGGAAGCACGAGAGTCCCGGCCACATCCAAAGGAGCCCCGTTTCCGTCTCCTAGCTCGAGAGGAGGGATCCTTTCCCTGCGTGGTCGGGAAAGAATTCCCGGCGTTCCCGTTCGCATCTCAAGAGGAGGCGCTCTCCACAGGAAAGGCAAGAGGAACTCCATGGTGGTGCCACCATTCCCAGGAGTCAACCAGATGTCTCAGTCCTTTCCAGGGAAACCTGTTTTCCCTGCACTGCCTCGACTTTCAAGCCGAGTGTGACTCACACCACGGTGGCACGTGGGACAGCCCTGTGGGAAAGCCTCGTGGGAAAGCCTCGTGGGAAAGCCTCGAGGGAAAGCCACAGATCCCTTGATCCAAGCGAAGGGAAGGGTGACACTGCTGCTACAGCTTGGGAGGAAAGCGCACGTGCATGCCCCCACTCGAGTTGAGGACTGACTCCCCTGGGGAGACTCCAGAAGTACCCAAGATCCATGTCAGTAGAGAATCCTCAGGTTAT
>NW_017217330.1:0-22936 GCF_001704415.2 Capra hircus | reverse complement strand
CTGATGAGGAAGCACAAAGAGTCACGCCCACATCCAGAGGAGGGCCCCGTTTCCGCCTCTAGCATCGAGAGGCGCGGGGGGAGAGGCATCCTTTTCGCTTGAGTGTTCGGTGACAAGAATTTGCCGGCGTATACATCCTCATCTGCAAGCAGGAGGTGCTTTCCACAGAAGGGCGAGAAAAACTCCCAGGGTCGTGCCACCACTTCCCAGAGACACCAGATGTTCGTCCATTCCAGGGGATAACCTGTTTTTCCCTGCCACTGCCATCGACTTCAAGCCAAGCATCTGACTCACCGCGCACCCACGGTGGCACGTGGGACAGGCGTAAAAGCACGCTCCACAGTGGTCCGAGGACAGAAGCCGTACAACGAAGTGGACCAGAAAAGACCTCCAGGTGAAAAGCCTCGGCAGGGAAAGACACAGATCCCTTTATCCCCAAAAGAGTCGAAGGAAACGGAAGCAATGGGCCGACACCACCTGCTGCTACAAACGCCAACCGTGGTGCGAGGCCCAAAAGCCGGCACCCGTGCCCATGGCCCAAGCTCCGCAATCTCAAGAGGACGAAGGGACTGACTCCCGTGCGCCGAGACACCCCTCCAGAAGTATCCCAAGATGCCAATGCATCCACATGCTCCGAAACCGAGACCACCAAACTCCCTTGCAGCCGGGATATCCGGCACCCGAGGGGCTCACAGCAACCAGTCCTTAGGCGCCCGCGGGGGGCCAAGCCGCACTCGCCACAAGCAGCCAGCCACCGCAGGGCCCAGAGGCCCTCACTGCTGGCCGCGGCGGGAGAGGGGGAATCTTTCCCGAGGTGACGCCCCCACGGAACAGACGAGTAACGAATCCATCGGGTAGTCCAAAATTCCGAGCGAACTCGGCAGAGACTGGCCTATTCCTCCGCGTCACAGGACCCAACGCACCGAAGCGCTGTAATCTGAGACGCGTATAGCCCCGCACAAGCCGGGTGGTGAGCTGGCTTCCGACGGCCACCCCGACGGCTCACTAGGCACGCAACACGCACGACCCGAAATCCAGGCTTGAGGTTTCTGCCCTCCACGGGCCGAACGCAACGCTATCGACGGCCCGCCGAACATATCGTTCGGCTGAGGGCGTCGAACGAGCCAAGCATATCACCACCACGGTAACCTCCTGGAGAGCCTCAAACCAAGAGGGTCCTGATTCACACCGCGATTGCACTTGCACGAGGCTCAAGAAAGTATCGAGACAGGCCCCCGACCCCACCTACCCGCTCAGCGAGGCACTCGCTGAGAGAGAAGGAGGCCAAGCGCACCTTGCCCAGGAGCGAGCGACCAAGCAGTGAGATACGACCCCGCGCGCCACACCTGAGCCACTCCC
Organism: Capra hircus; assembly: GCF_001704415.2. Classification (NCBI taxonomy): domain Eukaryota; kingdom Metazoa; phylum Chordata; class Mammalia; order Artiodactyla; family Bovidae; genus Capra; species Capra hircus. Next base: position 21,577 of record NW_017217330.1, on the reverse strand, counting down.
GCGCACGCGGCCACCTCGTTGTCGTCTAGGGCGTGGCAGACGCAGGGCCAGAAGGGAATATTCAGGCCGCGGCGCCACACGCCCCCGGTCCGTCCTCACATGAGTGCGATATCGAAAGCCGCGGAACGAGGCGTAGAGAAAGAGAGTCCTCCTATGCACCTGCGTGGTCAGCACCAGTAACACCTGAAGTTCCCAAGTTCGGAGCACCGACGCAAGCACCGCGTGGGCCACGTGGTATCCCAGGTCGAACCGTGTGAATCGTCTCCCGCCACATACGAGGCCCCAGCTATTGTCAATGGAAGCTAGGACAGAGGGGGCGCACGTATTCGTCCGCACCACGAACAAGGAGCACGCGACGAGAGCGTCGCAGCAGGGGTCGGTATGCGCATCCCAATCATCTCGCCCGAGGTGCAGAGTCCCGCAGACCCTCGTAGCCGGTGCTCAGAGGCTCGGCATCCTCGCAGCGCGGAATCTACAAGCGCGGTATGATCTCCAAGTCCAAGCCTGCAAACCGGTTAAAGTCCCCCATCAGCACGTCTCGAAGCGTCTCCTAAGGCTCGTCTCCACGCACAGCGAGGCACCCTAGCACAGCGCCAAAGCCCCGAGCGGATGCGTGCAAGCGCTCACAACCTTCGAAGCGCGACCCGTCCGAATGCCTCCAGGCAACACGCAAACGGAACGTGGCTGGGCACGGCGTTTGGCGTGGGTTACATGCGCACACGCCACCAATGTCGGCGAACCAGCAGCACCGCGGAAAAGCGTCTAACCAGAAAAGCCGCTAATAACTAAGGGCAAACTGCTGGATGGCGCCCTGGGAAGCAACAGTCCACCATGGGACGACTGGCCTCACAAACGCCTCCAAATGAGAAAGCAACACGACCCGGCCAAAAAGGCGCACAGATCATATAAATGGGCCAAAATTCGTCTCGCGGACGGAAGCACTCACAATGCTGAAGCTCAACATCCTCGGCAGCGAAGAATCGCCAACCAAGTCATGCCCCACTCGAGAACGAGGACCTCGAAAGTCGACACATGAGCTCCCCTGGGCGAGTACCTACTACGTCAACTCTACCGTCCACACATCGTATACTACCGAAGTGGAGAGTAATCCCTCAGGTTACGGCACCGGATTCTCCACACAATGGTGCTTAGGCACCGGTGAATCGACGGGAGAAGAGAATATCACCGAGAGAACCTTACCAACCCCCTACTCGCCATGGGAGGACAGATGCCCTCTCTCAACCCTCCGGAGGCCACCACGAGCAGGGTCGGACACCGTGAACTAACAAGTGCCCCGATTCGCCCTAAGTCTCCTGCCACAGGTCAAGAACAGGCCCCTCCCCACCCCAACAACGACCCGAGAAATCCAGATGATGCCTTCTCCCCTGACCGCAAGACCTTGAGGCCCAATTACCGCCTCCGAAAGAGTGTGCTCCTTACAGACAGGACTATCAGCACCTCGTATACCCCCTCTGCCGTAAACCTTACTCTAAGCGGCTCCACTTCACCCAACCATTAGCAAGATCCGAACAACTCCCAAGAAGAGAGTTCCCCAACAAAACCAAATCTCACTTCGTAGAGGAAGTCCAACGAGCAGTCGCGCGCCACAATTCAGAACTTAGCCCCTCCAACCAGGACCGAGAATTTCCGCCATCCTAGGTCGGAAAGAAAGCGCACCGAGCGAAGATCGACGGTTACCTTGCAAAGTGTAATCACGGGAATAGAATTCCACGGGGACACTTCCCGCTGCGCATCAAATCAACGAACAGGAAGAGCGGCTCAAAATCCACAACGAATACCGGCGAAAGAGAAAGACGAATCTACAGTCGTCCCAACCCAATTCCCACGAGTGCCCAAGATGTCTCAAGTATCCATTCCAAAGGGAAAACCTGTTTTCCTGCCCACAATGCCTCGACTTTCAAGCCGCAGGATCGGCTCACACCACTCGGTGGCACGTGGGGACGCCCTGATGAACACACTCCTCGCAAGCGGAAAAGCGCTGACTGATTTCTTCCCGAGTCTATCCCTACGTCGTCACCCGACGGTCAGCATGGAGCACCTGCCCCTGCACCTACCAGAGCCTCGGCCAAGACCGTCAAAAAAGGAAAAGGGCGAAAACATGCACCCCTGTCCAGCGCACCAAGCACGGCAGGACTGAACTCCCCTGGGGCCGTACTCAGAATGTATCCCAAGATCCTGTCCCGGCACCGCATTAGTGGAGCGAGAGGAACCATCCCTCATGGGCGGCTCTCCCGCCCACTCACTGTCCAACTATGCAAAGTGGAATAGGGGCGCACCTGAACCACATCGACACCAGATAGAAGGCCGAATCAGCCCGAGCGTCAGGCGCAAGAACTGCAAGCAAACTCTACATACCGGGTCAAACAAGCCTCAATATATTCCTTCAGGCCGTTACCCCCAACCCACTTAAGCGGAAATCTCTCGGCAACTTCCCTCAGGTAGCGTAGCCCAGATCTAAGTCGATAGAGCACCTGCACTGCCACACTCTCAAGAAAAATCGCGAAGCACCCGCTAATCTCCCCTCCTTGGCCACGAAAGTCGCGGCACCAAAAGGAGAATGGCGACGTCCCATCTTCACGCTTGAGGGCCGGTCACCGTTCCGTGATCTACGATCAGAACATCCTTGGCCCAACCTGTCTGTGAATTACATGTCTCCCCACTAACCCGGTTCCTATAACGAGCAGGCCCTTGCTGCCAAACTCAAAGGGGAAAGCGCTATCCGCGGCCACATGAGTCCATAGCCTTTCTCAACTCGAAACGCCGAGAGACATGGCAGCCTCCACTCACTCTAACGGACCCTGCTAGTCCCGCCCACCAATCCACCATGAAGATCCCCTCGTGCGCCATCTCTCGATCCTCCCAACATATCCCGTCACGGAAACGTGGGGGCGATCCTTTCCCCATGCGTGCTCGCGGGAAAGAACTCCCGGACGTTCCTGTCGAATCTCAAGAGCGCAGGCTTCTCTCGCACAGGAAAGGCGAAAGAACTCCAGGTGTCGTGCACCAGTGTCGCAGAGTCGCCCCCAGAATGTCCTCGTAGTACACCATTCACCAGCGGAATAAAGGGTGTTTCCACAAATAACACTGCCTCGACTTTCTAGTGAAGCCTCTCAAAGGAGAAGACAACTAAGAACCACTCACCAACTACCCACCCCGGTGGCCACGATCTTGGACAGCTTCCTATGTGGTAACCGCCCTCGTCTGGCAACAGCCCTCTGGGAACAGCCGCCCTCTCGAGACCAGGGAAAAGGCCACCAGTATTCCCTTGATCCGCAACGCGCCAGAAGGGAAGCACCCAAGTCCCAAAGCCCCCCGCGTCAATCCCAAGCGTACGACACACTGCTGCATACCACCCTCACGGGAAGGGGACAAGTGAAGCACCCGTGCCCTGCCCCCACCGCGAGACGAGGACTGATAGCCCCTTGCGGAGACTCCAGAAATTACCCAAGACCTTCCGATGTCAGCCACTGTGGACCCGAGTAATCCCTCACTTGAGAATATTACCAAGTGGCACGGACATCACACAATGGTCTTAGGCTCGAACGCAACGGCGTGGTCCGCACGGTAGAACGTATCGAGCGTCAACATCCAAAAGACACCTGGATCGACAACTCCCTCGAAAAACTTCCTACTGACGACGGACTGGCCTATTCTCTGAGGCCACCAGATATCCGGGCGTCCTCCTCCCAAACACCCCCCCGATGGCGTACCCCAAAACCAGAACATACCCCAGCGTCAAAACCTGACTGAACCCGAGCACCTATTCCGCAACTGCGAGAAAAATCAGGGAGTCTTCCCCTTCAGGCGAATGAGGCCCTATTTCCGCTGCACCGCGCGGCGTCTCCAGTCGCTAATGCATCAGCACCTAACCGATCTGGCAACTTTTCAAACGTCACGTTACACCAGAACCAGGCTTGCCTCCATGAACTCAAGAAGTTCCCCGAGCATACCCGTCTCCATTCGGACGAGACACAGCATCCCGAGAAGTCCCTTGCCCACATGCCAGAGGAGCCTCGTTTCCGCCTCCTAGCTCGCAGAGTGGATTCCTTTCCCTGCGTGGCTTTGGAAAGAATTGCCCGCATTCCCGTCACACCTCAAAGAGGAGGCGCTCTCCCACAGGAAAAAGGCGAGAGGCAACTCCAGGGTCGTTACCACCATTCCCAGAGTCCCCCAGGGAAAAGATGTCTCAGTCGAGATTCAGGGGCACCCAATCTGTTTGCTCCACGGCCTCCCCACCTGCCATCCCAAGAAGAAACAACAGGCACCCCGTCCTTCCAAACAGGAGCTAAAAAAGGCGCCCTCCCAAACAGAGAGTCGAAAGACTCATCTTTAACACTCCTACTTCCAAGGCGCTCCCCCGCAGCACCTTGCGTGGACGAGCCTCATGTGGGAAAGCCTTCATGGAAGTAGCCTTCGCTCGGAAAGTCCCTTCGACGGCTGCGGAAAGCTTACGAGAATGCGCCTTGAACTCCACTGAAGGAAGCTTGGTGGCACCGACCCTGCCCTGCTACAGCTCGAGGGAATGGAACAAGCGCACGCTGCATGCCCCCACTCGAAACAGAGACTGACTGGTCGGCCCGCTCCGGGCGCGATGGTGACCTCCAGGCCATGATGCCTGAAGGTAACGCCCAATTCCCCAGGATCCATTCATCCCGTGAGGGAGGACTGGGTGACGGAAGGGTACCCTCAGGTTCGCACCCAGGACGCACGTTGTCCCCCCTCAGCCTCAATCCTGCCTCCTGTGACATAATGCCAATGAGCTGCACCGATACTCCACCACAAGCGTTCTTACGCGTTCCCGTGGTCTCACCACGCCAAAGGCTCAGCGGAACTCTTCAAAAAAGCAAACTCAGGGCATCCACGGTCCCCCCACTTCCCTACCGACCCAGTAATTTCGAGAATCGAGCGCCCCCGAGCATCTCCCATGGGGACTGGGCCTTTCCTGAGGCCACCAGAGCGGGTCCCTAGTCCCGTCGTAATCAGCCGAGAGCAAGTGCCGCAACCTCACGCAGAAAAATGCCACAGCAACCAGCGGCAGGTTCTCACACTTCAGGCCCTGGCTGCGGCACGATTGAGCGCCGAATTGTCCTCAGCGGGCTGAGCGCGTCTCCCCGGCACGAGCCTACACTCCACAACCTAGTACCTCTTGAACATTCCCAATAAGCGGATCGCTTCACGTACCCCCAGTGACAACTGGTCCAAACTTACAGAAGAAAGTTCCCTCCCTAGCACTCCGCTGTCCCATCAAGGCAGCCAGACATGTGTCCGACTCATGAGGAAGCGTACTGGGAGCCAGTCAAACCGCCTTCAGGCATCCAGAGGAGCCCCATTTCCTCCTCCTATCTCGAGAGGAGGATCTTTCTCCTAGCTGCGTCTTCGCTCACGAGAAAGCACACCATGCTACCAGCCAGTGCGCCGGTATAAGCCGAACCACTGTAATACAGGCAAAGGACCTGAGCGAGGCTGCATCGGAAACATGGCGAACCTGACCGGCCACGTGGGAACCCCTCCCGGACGCTAATCAGGTGCCCGTGCCATCCATGGTCCCCAAGAGTTTCGCACGCAAGAGCCACCAAGAAGCCTGTCTCAGTCCCCCCATTCCACGGAGAAACCTGTTTTCCAAAACAATGCAACCTGAACCCTCCGACTCTAATCCACCCGGAGCACCATAGACAGGATAGAAACTACCACCACTGCCCACAACGTAAACGTGACGCCTTCTGTGGGCACAAGGACCCAGTCGTGCCAGTAGAACCCATCGCCATGTCTCTGGTCAAAAGCTCAAATGGAACCACGCCCGGAGTACCTAGTATGCCCAGCTTGATCCACACGTCAGAAAGCCGTGACACTGCCTGCTTTACAGCTCGTGAGGAAATGGCAGGTGCATTGCCCCACATGAGGATGAAGGGGAGCCTCTGAAATTTCGGCCGCCAGTGGCTGCCTTTGCGCAGACTCCAGGAAGTGACCGAGAAGCAAGGATCATCTGTCCCCAGAGCACTGCCGAGATGGCATGAATCCTCCACGCGGACTAAGCACCGCGAACTCACGCCACCACCCAGAGGCGGTCATGGACCGGCACCGGCATCGAACTCGGCCACGTATGCCAGGACATCTCTCCTTTAGCGAACGTCCTCCAACATCCGGTTCAACTCGCTATCCGCTGTGCGACATCTTGGAGCGCTTTTCCTCCTATCCGCTACCGGCCATACAAAGAGCGAGGTTCCCTGAAAGCAAAGGCGTCCCCGGTCGATAACTCGCTAGAGCACCCACTGTCCGCAACCGCACACCTCGGGTAAAATCTCCCAAGCCACACGGAAGGTGTACTGACCACCTCCCTCAGACACGGAGATGACCCATTTCACTAAGAGGAGCTATCATAAGACCTCTGTATGTTAATTTCCACTTGACTATTTAGAGCTTCACCATACTAAGTTCAGCTACCTCTAAAACGCGCTGCGTCCCCCGCCGCGCTACAAAAGACCAGAAGGCCCCACTCTGATCGGATTTCCCTAATAAACCTGGTTGTGAAAACCCAAGGTCTCGGGAAACATTCACTATCTGCTCAAAATCGAGCGATCGCTACTTCCATTTTCTTTTCCTCCCATGATCTCTAGGTGTAGCGGTAATGCGCTCCCTGAAACCCAACCGCGCCAGAACACAACCACGGGTACGATACCCGTTATTCTAGAATTAACGCTCATGATAAGAGGTGACTTGCGCTGTTGCCTCTCCACGCGGGAAAAGTGACACTCGCCTTTCCCTGAACACCAACTCTGAGATACTTAGCCACGTTGTCAGCCCAGTTGCCGCAAAGCACGGCTTCCTTGACTGCCACCCGGTCACTTTTATTCAGGCGCCAAGACTTCCGCTGGAGAAACGCCCATCAAGGGCCAATTAGGAGCTGCTCCCTATCACCCTCCCAGCGTAAGTGCAGAGCCACAGCCCACACACTCCCCACCAGCCCTGTAACCCATCTCCCCATGGGGATGCACTCCTGTAGGAGAGCTGACTAGTGAGCCTACCCCGGTCGGTACGCAAAAGAAGAACAGCATTAATCTGTAAGCTCACCTGATGGCCGGGACACCACTCCCGTATGCTTGAAAAACGCATCCAGGACCTAGGGCCGAACACCAGGGCTGCCTGTTTCTCGTGGTCACAGCCACCCCAGGGAAAGCAGCCTCCCTCGCCGAAGAAAGCGGTGGGGGGGCCTGAAGCAGTGGGCCAATTCCCTAGAACAGAACTCTATACACCACCCTTCATCGCACTAGATATGCACCTCTTTATAGCTTACCTCTAACTGATATGAACCTGAACGCTCCTCCCGTTCCAAGGTCATCTTAGGGCAATCTATTGAAGACCATGGCAGAGTCAACTGGGCCCGACTCACGCCCGCAAGGCACCGAAAGCATGTGTGCACCATAGCATTCGTCTAGTGGACAACCAACCGGACACCCCTTCACACGGCTGATGCCATACTGAACCCAGGAAACCTCGCAAACCTCTGCTCCAGTCAATAGTGCTGACCCTACCCCATAATACACTGAAAACATCCTGGCATCAATCGTTCATGAGGCAATACCGCTATTAAGCTAGGCATGTCTTTCCAAGGTGAATCCTGGCAAGAAAAACGGACCCCAGGAGGAGATGCCGCCGCTCCATCTGCGTTCCTAGGCCCTCCGAGGCTGCTCCCCTCTGGTAATAACCACGGCTCCTCTGAGCAACCTGAGGTAGCGCGCCATCAGTCCGCATGACAGAAAACTGAAAACCCACGTTTCTCCAAATACAGGCTTGCAAACAACAGGCACTGGTGTGGCTGCCTCTTCTTCCCTGAAGGACGATCACTTTCCCCGCCAATACCTGTGAACTCTGCATCCCAGCCTGTGGATAAAGCGCTTCTTTGGATTGTCATTTTTCAGGGACAATTTTTCCCTGGAGCCTGGGGCCCATAGGAGGACTCCGGGCGGTATGGCACCCAATCCAAGCGTGGGGAACCGCAGAGTTCTACCCCAAGGATCCACGTAGATCTGTAAATCTGACCCCTGTTTTGTCCTGTAGCCAGGAGAGCATCGTGAGTGAGCTAAGAAGTCTGTCAGGCAAAAATTCTTGGGGCTCCACTTATGGGGACACCCTCTGTGTGATTAAAGACCGGCGCATATACCGACCTACGAGGCCAAGCCAGGCAGCTCCCGGTGCCTGTTCCTACTCTGCGGGGGACCCTGTAACCGATCCCGGGGCGGTACTCCGACCAGCAACACCCTGAACATCATCCGATTGCCCTCTTTTCTTTCCTCTCGCATAGAGCTCACAGAGCCTCTATAGACTGCTTCCCCCAACTCGACTTTAGCCCACACCCAAAATTTCGTGACAGCCGATGTGGAGTGCGCCGCCAATGCACCCCATCCCACGCAATGGTGACTCTCCCTGGGTCAAAAATGGGGTCTATTGAGGTAACCGGTCTATTGGACCCCAGCATGGCACCCGACCCCTCAGACACCACTCCCTTCAGCTCCTTCCCCGATGGCAGGGGACTGTTCTGACCTTTATTAATGATAAGATATCCGCTCAACCTACGAGCTCTCCACTGAACACCCCAAGTGAACCAGTGGAGACCACACGCCCTGGACCCTTCTTGGATATACTCCGACGGCCGTGTTGTGACGGAGGCCGGCCAAGCCGTCTGATGCCTCTGTAGCCACACACTCCGCCAAAAAGTTGAGCGGCAACGACCTTACACAGCCAAGATGCCTGTATAGAAAACAACACTCTCTGCTGCGGCTGCCTTTCCTTCCTCAAGGACACCGATAGGCTTTCTCCAGTCTCCTCCCCGTATGAAGCCTGAGTCAACAAGGCTGGAGCAAACAAGCGCGTCAGTGGATTAGAGGGCATTCTCAGCCGGCTATAAAATGGCCCGCACCCTGAAGGAACCTTGAAGCAGCCGGAAAGGAGGATGCCTCACCAGGCCCCACCTCCCACCGGACTCCGAGAAAAAGATCAAAAAGAGCCATGCAACCTACCCCAAACAGATGTTCCTCCATAAGTTTCGCTCTGCCTCCACGCAGTAGAACGAGCTACAAAGTCCGACGTCAGCGACCGTGCTGTCGCTGGCAAAGAACCGCTTAACTTGGCATCTAGAACGGTCGGTACGATCATCCCTGGAAGGGGGCCCACCTGCGGATACCAGCTTCGTAGCGGGCTAAAATTCACATTTCCTTCCTTGGAAGCCCTAACGCAGTACAGCTAGCAACTGGCTTGAAAATCCATCCTGTTGCTGTTTTCTTCCTGTTTGACAGAGCGAGCTTGCTCCCCAGTTTTGGGATTTCAGACCAGCAAAAAGGTGGCGTCTGGCCTCAACTCCTTGCCTGGGCCGGTCCATTGGAGGTCCAACCCTGGCCCCAAGGTAACGCCCTCTGACTCAGAGTGATCCCCACCCGCCTCCATGAACGGAAAAGAAGCCTATGGGCCCCTCAGACACCACTCCCGCAGCCTGTTCCCCAATGGGCAGGGTGCTCTCACTTAGCGAGAACTTGTTTTGCCGGAACGAGACCAGGCCTTGGAAACTGGCAGAGACCAGGCAGACACAAGGCCCGCATTCGTGAACCTTTGCGTAGTCCTAGTCCAATTGGAAACAGGCGGCCTCGTCATGTCTTGCCAGCATTTCTAAACAACGTCGCCCAAGAGCACTTGCTGCACAAGATACAGGCCTGTAAACACACTCTTGGGCTGCTTTCCTTCTCCAAAGCGCAAGAGAGCTTTTTCTCAGCCTCCTGTGGCCCTTAGAAGTCACACCTAGGCGACTGAGAAGAGCACTTGCCTGCGGAGATTCTTTTTCATTGGCCATGGCCCCTTGAGGCCCGGCGGGTGCACCACTGCCAAAAGGCTGCAGCAGAGAGAGCTCCTAAAGAATGTGCTCAGCGAGGGCTCCCTCCCTCCAGGGAATAGTCAAACGGACAGCTCCAAAACGGGCTGTTCAATCATGTTTCTGAGAGAAAGGTCAGTTGACACATAGGCAGGTTAGGTGTCTCTCCCCACATAAACGCAGGTTTTCACAAGCACGTCCACCAAGGAGAGAAAGCGTAGCTCTAGAATTCTCACCACGAGCGAGGAGAACAAAGGACCGGCAACAAGGACCTGTTTTTCCCTCATATACTTCCTCTCCTATGACTATATAACATATCAATGCATCCTTCTTGAGGCACCGCCCTCTCCTGAGGCAAACAAACAGACCTATCTGGGCAATCCTGTTATTCTTAAAATGTAAATACTATGCGGAGTATGGTTCTAGTGAGTCTTATAACAACCTCCAGACATTCTTTTGTTCGTTGTCATAAACTTATTGGAGAGTATATAACTCCATTACTAACACTAGCAAGGGGTACGCTTTCTGCCCTAATTGATGTCTCTAGTCAGAGAGCTTTCTCTAATCTCCGTTATGCCTGTTAATAAAATCTGCATTCCGTTGATTGCCGACAAAAGCTTGCCTGAGAAATCAGATCAAGTCAAGCCTTTTGGACAGGCGGCTTGTGGCCCTGGTGATTTCGAATCTTCTCCTCCACCTAGCACTTCTCCATATCACAACCCAGCAGAACAATATCGCAGCCATCTTTTGGCGTTTGGTCTTTCGAACCCTGGCAGCATACAATGGATTGTGACTTTCACTCTGCAGTCGAGAGATGCTATGTGAAGCTTAGGTCACCTGTCAAAGCACCCAGCCTTCAGAGGGAAGCAGCCCGAGGCCGAAGACGCTGCTGTCTGAAGAGAGAAACACCTCTCCGCGCATCCTGCTGGGGGTCAACAAATATCCTGCTTGCACACATCTGTGATACTGTCCTCTATAGACTCAAAATTTGCATTTCTACCCTGTTGATCCCTCGCCTGATAGCGAGTGCAGAGCCAGAGGAAGCGAGCCTCCTCGGGGAAGAGGAGGCAGCCCAGCCCCGTATCAAGTTGAACAGCCTGCTTGCACGGACTAAGTGCGCCTCCAGTACGGCAGAGCTCGTAGCTCTGCTCAGAGCCCGATCGCAGAGTTCCTGCGCGCAGTGCTTCTGCCAGGGGCTACCTTGCCAGACTTGCTGCTTTCAGAACTGCTCCCTAGGAAGGACAGCAGCAGGACCTGGGAGTCGCCACTGGCGCCTTTCTGCCTTCAGCTCCAATCCTGCACGCTACACTTAAGGTTCCCAGTCCCTCCTTCAGAGGGTATTAGGGCTTTGGTGCGGTATGCCACACGCCAAGGCTCACATTTGAGAATATCTGCATTTAGGGAAGGAAGGCAACTGCAGGGCTCCTTCAGCTTGCTTGGGCCGCGCCAGATCAGCGCCCACACGAGAAGAGCACCAGGCTCCCAGTCCCCTGGCTGGGTTTCAGCCCCGCGACACACGGAGGCTGATCCGGCCCAAGAAGTGTTTATGACAAGACGTCTAGGTGCCAGCACTCTCCTCCCCAGCAAGCAACATTGCAGGTGGGGGCACTGATCCGTGGCGGTCGGGCTGCCCCACAGCCCCAACTCAGGGGAAGCAGCCCTGAGGCAAGACCGGCGTAGAGAGCCTGCGCCCCCGCCTGAAGGCGACGGCACAGCCAGCAGTGGCGGACGCCGCGGGGAAGAAGGCAGCAATCGCCGGCAAACTGAAACCCTGCGACCACGAAGCTAAGGGACACTCCAGACGGCAACTCTAGCGCTGTGTCAGAGGCCGATCGGCAGAGGCCGGGACCAAGATGCTCGCAGAGCGACCGGCGCAACGCCGCTAAGCGCCCTCCCCAGAGAGCAGGGCGGGAGGCGCGAAATTCGCCACGGCCGCGGCCGGGCATGCACCCCTGCTGGCGTTGCACGGAGGGCCCAAGGCGTCTTGAGAGGCTTAGCGGACACCCCAACCCAGGCAGTAAAACGCTGTCAGAGGAACAACAACAGGCACCCTCAGGTCCTCCCCCAGACAAACTCCACCAACACCAACAAACCCTGCGTTGATCCCCACCACCCAAAACCTGCTAAAAGTAACATTGATGTGATCTTTAGCAAGTGAAGAACTGCTTGTAAAATCCAATCCCATTGTCTCCTTTTCCTCCCTTTCTAGACAGACTAGTACCTTCTTCACCATAGCGATCCCTGTGGAAGATGATTTCTCTAACCGAACGGACCGACCGGTCCATAGCTCGACTCGTCTCCTCTATCCGGGCTGCGCCACCTTGGCATGTGGCCCAAGGGTCCGCCCCTGTCCCCGACCTCAAGGCTGAACCCTAGATCAGCACCTCATGCACGCCTCAGAGCGACAACAAATCGCCAGAGGCTTCTCTCTCATAGCTGGAGAACACTGGCTCCAAACCTAGGAATGTGTCTCGCAATGCATTGAAAGTAGCCAGTGAAGACACACAAACGAACCTGTATGCGTCTGCAATTGAGGCCCGTCAGAAGCACCCAGCCTCCACGCTCTGATGTCTGAGGAAGCAACACTTGCCTGCAAAGACTGAGCCGCCCTGAAACACACAGCCTCTCTGTGCGGATGGACTTTTCCTCCTCTAAGGAAATAGTTTTCCCAGGTCTCCTGCTTCCTGAATGTCCACACAGGCAGCTGAATTGCCGCTCTGCTTGATAAGACACGGTCGTGATTCAAGTGCAATGACCCCTGAGGCCCTAGCCAAATCCCTACCCATCGGGAAGCGCGCTCCCACACTCACAAGTGCAAATCATAAAGATAAACCTTCCAAAGTGGAGTCAGCCCAGCTTTTCACCCCATTCAAGTGGTCATATAGTATTGGATTTCAGCGTCATATTAGCTCTTCCAATGTATATTCAGACCTGATTTCCTTACGGATGGACGTGGTCTGCGTCCCCTTGTGTCTAAGCGACCTACAAGCATCTTCTCCAACACCACAGTTCCACCAAAGCATCCTACATGTTCAGCTGTCACTTTCTCCATCAGTACATCTTTCATATCCAGTCCATAGGAGCATATGGAAAAACCTAGCCTTACCTGGATGGAATCTTTTGATTGGCAAAGCAACTCTCGGCGTTTTAAATATGCTGTCTTATTTTTGGTCATTTCACCTTTCTCTTCCAAGTCGATAAATAGTGTTTTAAGTTGCATGGAGGCAGCCATCAATCCCAAGTGGAGGAGATTTCGCAAGCCAGCCAAAAATGTCTAGCTGTCTCGTTTCCATATGTTTTCCCATCTATTTCCCATGAAGTGATGAGACTGGAGAGATCCAATGATTTTATCCTTTCTTCTGAGCAAAGGAGGAAACAATAAAACTGTCCTTTAATCCACACTCTCATCAGTCTCTCTTTCCTCTCGTGTCGAGACGGGTATGTCGGGGAACTTCTTGAGATGCAGCAAGGGTGTGAAGGACCCTTTGGAAGTTCCAGAGGTTAGGTGTGATATGCCTGGAGACGCCTCATCGGAAATGGGCCTCATCTCGCTGAAGGGGAGAACCTCCTGGATTTTCTCGAGTTGCGGCAGGTGCTCTCGACTTTCGACGGGGATCTCAGGGACGCGCTCTGGTGGCCTCAGGAAAGGCCAGTCCCCATGCGAGTTGCTCGGGGCCTCTCGAGATTCCTCTCCCGTCGATGCCGGGGCCTAAGATCTTGTGTGGAGTCGGTGCCGAACCTGAGGATTCCTCTCCAGTGCTGACATGGATCTTGGGGTACTTCTGGAGTCTCCCCAGGGGAGTCAGTCCTCGTCTCGAGTGGGGCATGCACGTGCCGCTTTCCTCCCGAGCTGTAGCAGCAGTGTCACGCTTCCACTTCGCATAGATCAAGGGATCTGTGGCTTTCCCTCGAGGCTTTCCGACGAGGCTTTCCCACGAGGCTTTCCCACAGGGCTGTTCCACGTGCCACCGATGTGTGAGACGATCCTCGGCTTGAAAGTCGAGGCAGTGCAGGGAAAACAGGTTTTCCTGGAATGGACTGAGACATCTGGGGGACTCAGGGAATGGTGACACGACCCTGGAGTTCCTCTCGCCTTTCCTGTGGAGAGTGCCTCCACTTGAGATGCGACGGGAACGCCGGGAATTCTTTCCTGAACACGCAGGGAAAGGATCCGTCCTCTCGAGCTAGGAGGCGCAAACGGGGCTCCTCTGGATGTGGGCGGCACTCTCGGGCTACCTCTCGAGTGGAGACGGGTATGTCGGGGAACTTCTTGAGTTGCAGCAAGGGTGTGAATGACCCTTTGGAAGTTCCAGATGTTAGATGTGATTAGCCTCGTGACGCATTAGCGTAAATGGGCCTCATCTCGCCCGGAGGGGAGAACCTCCTGGATTTTGTCGAGGTACGGCAGGTGCTCTCGACTTACGACGGGGACCTCAGGGACCCGCTCTGGTGGCCTCAGGAAAGGCCAGTCCCCATGGGAGTTGCTCAGGGGCCTCTCGGGATTCCTCTCCCGTTGATGCCGGAGCATATGACCTTGGGTGGAGTTGGTGCCGGAACCTGAGGATTCTTCTCCAGTTGCTGACATGGATCTTGGGGTACTTCTGGAGTCTCCCCAGGGGAGTCAGTCCTCCTCTCGAGTGGGGGCATTCACGTGCGTTTTCCTTCCGAGCTGTAGCTTCAGTGTCGCGCTTCCCTTCACGTGGATCAAGGGATCTGTGGCTTCCCCTCGAGGCTTTCCCACGAGGCTTTCCCACAGGGCAGTCTCACGTGCCAACCCTGGTGTGAGTCGACCCTCGGCTTGAAAGTCGTGGCAGTGCAGGGAAAACAGGTTTCCCTGGAATGGACTGAGACATCTGGGGGACTCTGGAATGGTGGGACGACCCTGGATTTCCTCTTGCCTTTCCTGTGGAGAGTGCCTCCTCTTGAGATGCGACGGGAACGCCGGGAACTCTTTCCCTACCACGCAGGGAAAGGATCCCTCCTCTCGAGCTAGGGAGGCGGAAACGGGGCTCCTCTGGATGTGGGCGGGACTCCCGTGCTTCCTCTCGAGTGGAGACGGGTATGTCGGGCAACTTCTTGAGTTGCAGCAAGGGTTGTGGAAGGACCCTTTGGAAGTTGCAGAGGTTAGGTCTGATTACCCTGAGACGCCTCAGCACAAATGCGCCTCATCTCGCCTAGAGGAGAGAACCTCCTGGATTTTCTCGAGTTGCGGCAGGTGCTCTCGACTTACGACGGGACCTCAGAGTCCCGCTCTGGTGGCCTCAGGAAAGGCCAGTCCCCATGCGAGTTGCTCGCGGGCCTCTCGAGATTCCACTCCCGTCGATGCTGGGTCCTAAGACCTTGTGTTGGAGTCAGTGCCCGAACCTGAGGATTCCTCTCCAGTGCCGACATGGATCTTGGGGTACTTCTAGAGTCTCCCAGGGAAGTCAGTCCTCGTCTCGAGTGGGGTCATGCACGTGCCATTTCCTCCCGAGCTGTAGCAGCAGTGTCACGCTTCCCTTCGCGTGGATCAAGGGATCTGTGGCTTTCCCTCGAGGCTTTCCCACGAGGCATTCCCACGAGGCTTTCCCACGAGGCTTTCCCATAGTGCTGTCCCACGTGCCACCGTGGTGTGAGTCAATCCTCGGCTTGAAAGTAGAGGCAGTGCTGGGAAAACAGGTTTCCCTGGAATGGACTGTGACATCTGGGGGACTCTGGGAATGGTGGCACGACCCTGAGTTCCTCTCGCCTTTCCTGTGGAGAGTGCCTCCTCTTGAGATGAGTCGGGAACGACGGGAATTCTTTCCCGAGCACGCAGGAAAAGGATCCCACCTCTCGAGCTAGGAGGCGGAAACGTGGCTCCTCTGGATGTGGGCGGAACTCTCGTGCTTCCTCTCGAGTGGAGACGGGTATGTCGGGAGCTTCTTGAGTTGCAGCAAGGGTGTGAAGGATCCTTTGAATTTCCAGAGGTTAGGTGTGATTAGCCTCGAGATGCCTCAGCGGAAATGGGCCTCATCTCGCCTGGAGGGGAGAACATCCTGGATTTTCTTGAGTTGCGGCAGGTACTCTCGACTTATGACGGGGACTTCAGGGACCCGCTCTGGTGGCCTCAGGAAAGGCCAGTCCCCATGCGCGTTACACGTGGGCCTCTCGGGATTCCTTTCCCGTCGATGCCGGAGCCTAAGACTTTGCGTGGAGTCGGTGTCGGAACCTGAGGATTCCTCTCCAGTGCTGACATGGATCTTGTGGTACTTCTGGAGATTCCTCAATGGAGTCGGTCCTCGTCTCGAGTGGGGCATGCACGTGCGCTTTCTTGCCGAGCTGTAGCAGCAGTGTCACGCTGTCCTTCGCGTGGATCAAGGGATATGTGGCTTTCCCTCGAGACTTTCCCACGAGGCTCTCACACGAGCCTTTCCCACAGGGCTGTCCCACGTGCCACCATGGTGTGAGTCCATCCTTGGCTTGAAAGCGGAGGCATTGCCGGGAAAACAGGTTTCCCTGGAATGGACTGAGACATCTGGGGTACTCTAGGAATGGTGGCACGACTCTGGAGTTCCTCTCGCCTTTCCTGTGGAGAGTGCCTCCTCTTGAGATGCGAAGGGAACTCCGGGAATTCTTTCTCGACCACGCAGGGAAAGGATCCCTCCTCTCGAGCTAGGAGGCGGAAACGGGGCTCCTCTGGATGTGGGCGGGACTCTCCTGCTTCCTCTCGAGTGGAGATGGGTATGTCGGGGAACTTCTTGAGTTGCAGCAACGGTGTGAAGGACCCTTTGGAAGTTCCAGATGTTAGGTGTGATTAGCCTCGAGACGCCTCAGCGGAAATGGGCCTCATCTCGCCTGGAGGGTCGAACCTCCTGGATTTTATCGACTTGCTGCAGGTGCTCTCGACTTACGACGGGGACCTCAGGGACCCGCTCTGGTGGCCTCAGGAAAGGCCAGTCCCCATGTGAGTTGCTCGGGGGCCTCTCGGGATTTCTCTCCCATCAATGCCGGGGCCTAAGACCTTGTGTGGAGTCGGTCCTGGAACCTGAGGTTTCCTCTCCAGGGATGACATGGATCTTGGGGTACATCTGGGGTCTCCCCAGGGGAGTCAGTCCTCGTCTCGAGTGGGGGCCTGCACGTGCGCTTTCCTCCCGAGCTTTAGCTGCAGTGTCACGCTTCCCTTCGCGTGGATCAAGGGATCTGTGGCTTTCCCTCGAGGCTTTCCCACGAGGCTTTCCCACGAGGCTTTCCCACAGGGCTGTCCCACATCCGTGGTGTGAGTCTATCCTCGGCTTGAAAGTCGAGGCAGTGCAGGGAAAACAGGTTTCCCTGGAATGGACTGAGACATCTGGGGGACCCTGGCAATGGTGGCACGACCCTGGAGTTCCTCTCGCATTTCCTGTGGAGAGCGCCTCCTCTTGAGATGGGACGGGAACGCCGGGAATTCTTTCCCGACCACGCAGGTTAAACGGATCCCTCCTCTCGAGCTAGGACGCGGAATCGGCGGCTCCTGTGGATGGGGAGGACTTCTCGTGCTTCCTCGAGTGGAGACGGGTTATGTCGGGGAACTTCTTGAGTTGCAGCAAGGGTGTGAAGGACCCTTTGAAAGTTCCAGAGGTTAGGTGTGATTAGCCTCGAGACGCCTCAGTGGAAATGGGACTCATGTCACCTGGAAGGGAGAAAGTCCTGGATTTTCTCGAGTTGGCGGAAGGTGCTCTCGACTTAGGATGGGGACCTCAGGGACCCGCTCTGGTGGCCTCAGGAAAGGCCAGTCCACATGTGAGTTGCTTGTGGTCTCTCGGACTCCTGTCCGCGTCGATGACAGGGCCTAAGACCTTGTGTGGAGTCGGTGCCGGAACCTGAGGATTCCTCTCCAGTGCTGACATGGATCTTGGGTATTTCTGGAGTCTCCCCAGGGGAGTCAGTCCTTGTGTCGAGTGGGGGCATGCACGTGCACATTCCTCCCGAGCTATAGCAGCAGTGTCATGCTTCCTTCGCGTGGATCAAGGGATCTGTGGTTTTTCCCTTGAGGCTTTCCCAGGAGGCTTTCCACGAGGCTTTCCCACGAGCCTTTCCCACAGGGCTGTCCCACGTGCCACCGTGGTGTGAGTCGATCCTCGGTTTGAAAGTCGAGGCATTGCAGGGAAAACAGGTTTCCCTGGAATGGACAGAGACATCTGGGGTGACTCTGGGAATGGTGGCACGAACTGGATTTCCTCTCGCCTTTCCTGTGGAGAGCGCCTCCTCTTGAGATGCGATGGGAACGCCGGGAATTCTTTCCCGACCACGCAGGAAAGGATCCCTCCTCTCGAACTAGGGAGCGGTATCGGGGCTCCTCTGTATTTGGGCGGGACTCTCGTGCTTCCTCTCCTCTGGAGACGGGTATGTCGGGGAGTTTCTTGAGTTGCAGCAAGGGTGTGAAGGACCCTTTGGAAGTTCCACAGGTTAGGTGTGATTAGCCTGGATATGGCTCAGTGGAAATGGGCCTCATCTCGCCTGGAGGGAAGAACCACCTGGATTTTCTCCAGTTGAGGCAGGTGCTCACAACTTACGACCGGGACCTCAGGGACCTGCTCTGGTGGCCTCAGGAAAGACCAGTCCCCATGCGAATTGCTCGGGGGCGCCTCTCGGGATTCCTCTCCCGTCGATGCCGAGGCCTAAGACCTTGTGTGGAGATGGTGCCAGAACCTGAGGATTCCTCTCCAGTGCTGACATGGATCTTGGGGGTACTTACTGGAGTCTCCCCGGGGAGTGAGTCCTTGTCTCGAGTGGGGGCATGCACGTGCGCTTTCCTCCCGATATGTAGCAGCAGTGTCATGCTTCCCTTCGCGTGGATCAAGGGATCTGTGGCTTTCCCTCGAGGCTTTCCCAAGAGGATTTCCCACGAGGCTTTCCGACAGGGCTATCCACGTGCAACCGTGGTGTGAGTCGATCCTCGCCGTGAAATTCGAGGCAGTGCAGGAAAAACAGTTTCCTCTGAATGGACTGAGACATCTGGGCGACTCTGTGAATGGTGGCACGACCCTGGAGTTCCTCTCGCCTTTCCTGTGGAGAGCGCTTCCCCTTGAAATGCCGAGCGGAATGGCGGGTATTATTTCCTGACCAAGCAGGGAAAGGATCCCTCATGTCGAGCTTCGATACCAAAACGGCGTCTCCTCTGGATGTGGGCGGGAGCCTCGTGCTTCCTCTCGAGGAAGACGGGTATGTCGGGGAACTTCTTGAGTTGCAGCAAGGACCCTTTTGAATTTCCAGAGTTTAGGTGTGATGAGCCTCCAGACGCCTCCGAGGAAATGGGCCTCATCTCGCCTGGAGGGGGAGAACCTCCTGGATTTACTAGAGTTGGGCAGGGTCTCTCGAGTTACGACAGGGACCTCAGGGACCCGCTCTGGTGGCCTCAGGAAAGGCCAGTGCCCATGGGAGTTGCAAGAGGGCCTTTCGGGATTCCTCTCCCGTCGATGCTGGGGCCTAAGACCTAGTGTGGATCGATGCCGGAAACTGGAGGATTTCTCTCCAGTGCTGACATGGATCTTGGGGTACTTCTGAATCTCCCCAGGGGAGTCAGACCTCGACTCGAGTGGGGCAGGCACGTGCGCTTTCCTCCCGAGCTCCTGCAGGAGTGTTACGCTTCCCTTCACGTGGATCAAGGGAGCAGTGTGCTTCCCTCGATGGTTTCCCACGAGGCTTTCCCACAGGGGCTGTCCCACGTGCCACCCGTGGTGAGAGTCGATCCTCGGCTTGAAAGTCGAGGCAGTGCAGGGAAACAGCTTTCCCTGGAATGGACTGAGACATCTGGGGACTGTGGGAATGGTGGCACGACGCTGGAGTTCCTCTCGCCTTTCCTGAGGAGAGTGCCTCCTCTTGAGATGCGACGGGAACGCCGGGAATTCTTTCCCAACCACGCAGCGAAAGCATCCCACCTCTCGAGCTATGAGGCGGAAACGGGGCTCATCTGGATGTGGGCAGGACTCTTGTGCTTCCTCTCGATTGGAGACGGGTATGTCGCGGGAACTTCTTGAGTTGCAGCGAGGGTGTGGAAGACGCTTTGGAAGTTCCAGAGGTTAGGTGTGATTAGCCCCAAGACGCCTCAGCGGAAATGGGCCTCATCTCGCCTGGAGGGGAGAACCTCCTGGATTTTCTCCAGAGTCAGGTGCTCACACTTACGACCGGGACCTCAGGGACCTGCTCTGGTGACCTCAGGAAAGACCAGTCCCCATGCGAATTGCTCGGGGCCTCTCAGGATTCCTCTCCCGTCGATGCCAGGGCCTAAGACATTGTGTGGAGATGGTGCCGGAATCTCAGGATTCCTCTCCAGTGCTGACAAGGATCTTAAGGGACTTCTGGAGTCTCCCCAGGGAAGTCAGTCCTCGTCTCCAGTGGTGGCATGCACGTGCGCTTTCCTTCCGAGCTGTAGCAGCAGTGTCACGCTTCCCTTGGCGTGGATCAAGGGATCTGTGGCTTTCCCTCGAGGATTTCCCACGAGGTTTTCCCACGAGGCTTTCCCACAGGCTGTCCCACGTGCCACCGTGGTGTGAGTCGATCCTCGGCTTGAAAGTCGAGGCAGTGCAGGGAAAACAGTTTCCCTGGAATGGACTGAGATATCTGGGGGACTCTGGGAATGGTGGCACGACCCTGGAGTTCCTCTCACCTTTCCTGTGGAGAGCGCCTCCTCTGAGATGCGACGACGGTAACCCAGGAATTCTTTCCTGACACACAGTGAAAGGATACCTCGTCTCGAGCTATGAGGGAGAAAAGGGGCTCCTCTGGATGTGGGCGGGACTCTCGTGCTTCCTCTCGAGTGGAGACGGGTATGTCGGGAACTTCTTGAGTTGCAGCAAGGGGTGTGAAGGACCCTTTGGAAGTTCCAGAGGTTAGGTGTGATTAGCTTCGAGATGCCTCAGCGGAAATGGGCCTCATCTCACCTGGAGGGGAGAATATCCTGGATTTTATCGAGTTTCGGCAGGTGCTCTCGAATTACGACGGGGACCTCAGTGATCCGCTCTGGTGGCCTCAGGAAAGGCCAGTCCCCATGCAAGTTGCTCGGGGCTCTCGGGATTCCTCTCCCGTCGAAGCCGGGCCTAAGTCGTTGTGTGGAGTCGGTGCCGGAACCTGAGGATTCCTCTCCAGTGCTGAAATGGATCTTGGGGTACTTCTGGAGTCTCCCCAGGGGAGTCAGTCCTTGTCTCGAGTGGGGGCATGCACGTGCGCTTTTCCTCCCGAAATGTAGCAGCAGTGTCATGCTTCCGTTCGCGTGGATCAATGGATCTTTGGCTTTCCCTCGAGGCTTTCCCAAGAGGATTTCCCCCAAGGCTTTCCCACAGGGCTATCCCACGTGCCACCGTGGTTTTGAGTCGATCCTCGCCGTGAAATTCGAGGCAGTGCAGGCGAAAACAGTTTCGTCTGGAATGGACTGAGACATCTGGGTGACTCTCGTGAATGGTGGCTCGACCCTGGAGTTCCTCTCGCCTTTCCTGTGGAGAGCACTTCCCCTTGAAATGCGAGCGGAATGGCGTGTATTATTTCCTGACCAAGCAGGGAAAGGATCCCTCATGTCGAGCTTCGATACCAAAACGGTGTCTCCTCTGGATGTGGGCAGGACCCTCGTGCTTCCTCTCGAGTGGAGACGGGTATGTCGGGGAACTTCTTGAGTTGCAGCAAGGACCCTTTTGAATTTCCAGAATTTAGGTGTGATGAGCCTCCAGACGCCTCAGAGGAAATGGGCCTTATCTCGCCTGGAGGGGA
>NW_017217329.1:0-12601 GCF_001704415.2 Capra hircus | reverse complement strand
AGATGATGACCGCCCCAGTGATGAGCAGCAGCAGCAGCACAGCACTGTTGTGAGCAGCAGGTCTCCAGAGAACACCTGGCTGGACCACCGTACAGGATCAGGCTCAGGATTATCAGCAGAAGAAACTGCAAGGGTCAAGGTGGAGAACAGGCTGGACCCAGAAGACAAAGATGTCAGGACCTTGGGTCACATCCCTCCCCAGGCTGCCCACATCAGGAGGGGCCATCATATCTCCAAGACTCCTCAACTGACAAAATACAAATCCAGTACCACCCTGTCAATTTCAGAATATGACCAAGGAGAAATCCCACTGCTCACCAAGCAGGGAGGCACATCCATAGACATCTGGCCAGATTTCCAGGTGGGGTGGTGCTGGGAGAGAACCACAGACTCTTTGGAATGCCTGAGATTCCTGCTTCAGGTTCAGATTCCAAAGGACCTCCTTCAACTTCAGGGTTTGTCTCAGTTTCCTCCTCTGTTTTCTCCTGGCTTCCATTCTGGGCTGGTTGATACCTGAATTAGAAATATTAAAGCAATAGTAGTAACAGCCCTACTGCTGATCCAACATCAGTCTGTCTAATGCCTCTCTTTCCCCAATCAATGGTAGCAGGACATTGAAGAGGCAGCATGAAGGTGGAAGATGATTCCCTCCCCATCAACCCTTACAAGTCAAAGACCTTCGGCCCAGTCCAGGTGTCATGGGGTCTCACCTGAGGACAAGGACAGAAAATGTCACCAGGGAGTAAGCGAGCAGGGACTGAAACGACATGAGGTCCACCAGGTAGTGAAGTCGAAGAGTAACGCCATGACCGCTGCGATAGGGAGCAAGGACAGTGGGATAAGAAGAAACCACTGGAAATATGCAAGTTAAGACATATGATTTTAAAAGGGTGAGTTTTGTCTATTCACCTGCAAGAGTTCCAGGAACCAAGATGGCCATGATGGGGGTTCCTGTGGGGCAACGGTGTGGACAATGATGGGGCATCGGTGGGGGCATCACTGAGGGCATCAGTGGGGGCAGGGATCCAGGTAAGTCCCCGGAAAAGGAGCCCATCCTCTGCCATTGCATAGGTCAACTGAGCCATGATAAACATGATGCTCAGAAGGCTGGAAGGGAAAATGGGAATGTGTGAGAAGGGGCAGAAGCAGGAGAGACCGGGGCTTTTGCTCCCTGGTCTACCTGGGGAAGATGCCTTTCTCTCATCTCTCAGTCCCGAGGGCTGGGGATATCCGAGCGTCTGACAGTAGATGAAGAGAAAACCATGAGACTGACCTGTATAAAAGAATGCAGAGGGTGCCAACAGCCACGACATATTTGGCAGAGTCCCACCCGACATAGATGAAAGCCTGTGGCAAGGGGCTCTCGAGCTGAATCAGGTAGTAGGGCACCATGAGGGTGAGGGCCACGGAGACACCAAAGCACACCAAAAAGCAGATGAAGAAGGAGATGACGACAGCCAAGGGCATGGACCACTGAGGACGGCTGGCTCTTCTCCCTGCAGGAGGAGGTATTAGGTTAGTAAACACACTGGGGTGAAATCCCCAAACTCACTTTACTCTTCAACCTTCAAAAGCAGCCTGACCTTCTACTCACCCCTATGCCCAAGGGCAGCCCATTCTGTTCCCAAACCCTGATGGGACACACGATGCCCATGTTACCTGCACTGACAATGCCAGCAAAACCAACAAATGCGTAGAAACATGTAGCTGCTCCCTGGAGAATTGCATCAAAAGCAAAAGGCCCAAACCTTCCAGAACTCCGAAGCCCAAGCTAGGGTGAGAGAAGCAAAGAGGAAGAACGTGGATGAGGTGTGTTCGGCCATCTCTACTGGGCTCCTCCCTTAGTATCACAAGTCCTGGGCTCCGGGGACCCCCATGCTTGGACCATCACCCCAGGTCTCATTAGTCCCCGCCATGTTCCCAACTCTGCACACCACACACACACGCATTACTACAACAAGGGTACCCTCCTAACCTGTAGGCATCACCAGATCCAGCTGCAGCCAATTGGTAGCCCTGTTCCATGAGCTTCCAGTAGGTCAAGTCTCCCTTAATGAAGCCAGAGACGATGATGAAGCTGAGAACCAAAATGTTCAAGCCTGTGAACATTTTGTAAATCAGGGTTGACTCATAAACTCTCAGAGCCAGGAGTCCTGTGGGAAAAATGGAAAATGAGACAATGAAATAACTAAATCCAGGACTCCCCTGGTGGTCCATTGGTTAAGACTCTGAGCTTCCACTACAGGGAGAGTAGGTTCAGTCCCTGGGCTGGGAAGTTCCCCATGCATTGCAGTGAGGCTAGAGAAATAAGTAACTAAATGCAGAGAGACAGAAAGCAGACTAGTGGCTGCCCAGGGCTGGTGGTTGGTGGTTGTGCACAGATGGCAGTGACTGCTCAGTGGGTACAGGGTTTCCTGTTGCTGTGATGAAAATGTTTGGTACTGGATGGGGTGGTGGTTTCACATCATTGGGAATGTACTAAGTGCCACTGAATTGGACACCTGCAGATGGATATTTTCTTACTGTGACCATCATCTCACAATATGCATGTCTATCAGATCATCTTAAACTTTTACAATGCTGTATGTCAGCTGTTGTTGCGGTTCAGTTGCTCAGTCATGTCTGATTCTTTGCGACCCCATGGACTGCAGCACGCCAGTCCCACAGTTTGCTCAAACTATCTCCCACAGTTTGCTCAAACTCATGTCCATTGAGTTGGTGATGCCATCCAGCCATCTCATCCTCTGTCGTCCCCTTCCCCTCCTGCCTTCAGTCTTTCTCAACATCAGGGTCTTTTCCAATGAGTCAGTTCTTCTCATCAGGTGGCCAAAGTATTGTAGCTTCTGTTTCAGCATCAGTTCTTTCAATGAATATTCAGAAATGATTTCCTTTATGATGGACCGATTGGATCTCCTTGCAGCCCAAGAGATCCTCAAGAATCTTCTCCAGCACTACAATCAAAAGCCTCAGTTCTTTGGTACTTGGCCTTCTTTATGATCCAACTCTCACATCTGTACAACACTACTGGAAAAACCAGAGCTTTGACTAGACAGACCTTTGTCAGCAGTGATGCCTCTGCTTTTTAATATACTTTCTAGGTTTGTCATAGCTTTCCTTCCAAGGAGCAAGTACCTTTTAATTTCATAGCTGCAGTCCCATCTGCAGTGATTTGGTAGCCCAAGAAAATAAAGCCTCTCACTGTTTCCATTTTTTCCCCATCTATTTGCCATGAAGTGAATTATATCTTCCCTTGTAGCTCAGTCAGTAAAGACTCTGCCTGCAGTGCAGGAGACCCGGGTTTGATCCCTGGGTTGGGAAGATCCCCTGGCGAAGGAAATGGCAACCCACTCCAGTATCCTTGCCTGGAAAATCTCGTGGACAGGGGAGCCTGGTGGGCTGCAGTCCACGGGAAAGAGATGGGCACGACTCAGCGACTAACACTTACTTAAAGCTGGGAAAAACAATAAAATGGTTAAATTTACATGAATTTCCTCTCAGTTGAAACACACACACACACACAGCTTTGATCTCAGTACAGAGAAAGAGATTTGTTGGTCTAGGTAAATGATTCCCAGCTGGGGTGATTTTGTGCTCCAAGGGACATTGGCCCTGCCTGTTGACATCCCAATTGTCACACTTTGGGGGTTGGGTGTCACTGGTACCTAGTACATAAAGATCGTAGATGCTACTCAACATCCAAGAATGATTTTTTTGAGGGGTACCCCACTTGTCATGTGGGATCTTAGTTCTCTGACCAAGGATTGAGCCCAAAACTTCATCAGTGAAAGCATAGTGTCCTAACCAATTGGACAACCAGGGAATTCCCCCAACAACAATTTTTTTAAAAAACAGCAAATGCACAGGACAGCACCCCCCACCTAAGAATGATCCAACCTAAATTACCAATAGTCCAAGGGTAGGAAAAAATGCTCTCTGTTTTGCCTTCCTCTCTTTCTTATTCCAAACCATTTTCCTAGTCCCAATTCCCCACCCTTCTGCCTTCAAGCCTTCCCCATGACAGCTCCCCCTCCATACCTGCTCTTCCCATTTGTCTCTGGTCTCCTCTCACCTGTGAGCAGCAGCACCAGGCCCAGGGCAAGAAAGTCTGGAAATGAGGCCAGGAAGGAGGGCATTTGCAGAGAGAAAGTTCCCCCTAATGCCTCAGAGATGCGGTTCCCAATCAGGCTGTCAAAGGTGGAGCTCCAGGCCCGGGCTATACAGGCAGTGGCTGCAGCAACAGAAGCAGGAATGTTTACAAGCAGACAGAAACTGAACCCCTATTATGCGCCGTGTGAGATATTTGGGGCAGGAGGTGAGCAAACAAACACCCGATCTCAAAGAGTTTCTCATGGGGCGGACAGGGGAGACCCAGGTGATTCACAAAAAGGCCAACTGTTTAATATGCTAGGAGATAGAAGTGATGGAAAACAAAGAAACACTGGTAAATGGGAGTAGGAGGGACTAGATCAGAGTTGAATTTTTAAGTTGAGGTGTAAGAGAAAATCCAGGAAGGCAACAGCTGAGCAAAGACTTCACTGTGGTCAGGGGATGAGATTAGGGGCTTGCCTCCCTCTCACCCGCTCCCTCCAGTTCCCTTTCCTCTGGTTTCTCGGTCCATCACTTAAGGAAAGCAGGATAGACCTGCGTGCAATGAGGTTGTGCAGTTTTCCTGCCACCGTTCCCCTTCTCCCGACAATGCCCTGAGGGTGGGATAACAGGGTTCTGATGAACGAGTGAAGTCCTCACTCATCTCTCCTACTTTCTGCATCTTAAGGCCCACTTCTCCCCATTCCCCATCATCTCACCGATAATTAAATACAGTAAGAGGTTCCAGCCACTGATGAAGGTGTACAGTTGTCCCATTGTGACATAGCTGATGATATACACAGTACCAGGTCTTTCTACTCCAGCTGCCAACTCGACATAGCAGAGCCCAGACAACACAGTTGTCAGGCTGGCCACCAGTAAGAAAAGGATGATTGCTGGTCCAGCTACGTATTTGGCCACTCCCCCAACCAGGATGTATATGCCAGCTCCCAACATGTTGTCCAAACCTATCACCACCAGGTCCAGGGTGTTCAGAGGATGGGTCTCAGAACTCTCAGGTTCCTCCCTGAACTGTGGCTTCCTGCGGACCAGCTTCTGACCAAACTGGTCTAGATACTGACCCAGCATCAGAGACATAGTTGAGGGGGCTACGATCTGCTGAGAAAGCAAGACACGAAGTCATCAAGAAGGTCCATCTGCCCTTGACCCTGGAAGCTCAATTCCAGGGAGGAATGGAAGGATGGGGAGCAGGTGGTAAAAGGACACATTGGGCAAGTTCTCTTTGTGTGAACTTGGTTACTTCAAACATAAAGAAGATTTTTAGTGTTTCAAGATTACTCGAAGATTTGCTTGAAGAGAAGTGAGGGGTGAGAGAATATGTCTTCCCAAATGTGCCACTTTGGCTCAGGGATTCCTTATGAGCTAAAGGTAATTAAGACCCAAAAGGCTTGGAGAAAGCTTCCTGTCACTCCCTTGTCTGTGTGTGTCAGTTGCTCAGTCACATCTTTGCAACCCCTCTGACTCTTCTGTCCATGGAGTTCTCCAGGCAAGAATACTGGAGTGGGTTACCATGCCCTCCTCCAGGGGATCATCCTAACCCAGAGATTGAACCCAGATCTCCTGCATTTGCGGCCAGATTCTTTACCATCTGAGCCACCCTTAAGCCACTCACCAATATACAAATATTGTATGATTCCACTTCCATGAAGTATCGAGAGGAGTCAGAGCCACAGAGACAGAAAGTAGAATGGTGGTTTGCCAGGGGCTGGGGTTAAGGGGAAAATGGGGAAGTATTGTCAAATGGGGCACAGTTTCCATTTTACAAGATACAAAAGAGCTCTTCAGATTGGCTGGACAGCAATGTAAATATACTTAACATTACTGAACTGTGCACTAAAAATGATGTAGATGGGAATTCTCTGGCAGTCCAGTGGCTTGGAGTGAGAACTTTCACTGCCGTGGACCTGCATTTGATCCCTGGTGGGGAAACTAAGACCCTGTGAACCATGTGGGTGTTGGGGCTGAATTTTTGAAAGAACGGTTATGATGGTAAAACATTATGTTATGTATATTTTACTACCTTTTTGCTGTTGTTGTTGCCAATGATAAATAATAGAGACCAGCTTCAAAGTGTTGCTGGGTGTAACAAACCCTAAGGTGATTTAATATAAATCAACATAGCCTTAACTTGAGCAAACTCGGGTGATGGTGAAGGACAGGGAAGCCTGGTGTGCCACAGTCCATAGGGTCGCGAGGAGACGGACATGACTGAGTGACTGAACAACAACCTACCATCATCCCCTACAGACACCAGCATCTGCTGACATGCAAGTCCTTCACAGTTCCCTCGTATCAGCAGATGAGGAGCTCATAGATTCGAAAGGCGGACGGTATACAAGAGACTGAAGTGGGTGGTCCACATATTATAGGCCCTGTATAAGGACAATCTTCACTATTGTTTGAGTACAAGTACCACCCCCCCCCAAAAAAAAAGAGTGATAAATAGCCTGCCTGCCAATGTAGGAGACGTAGGAGACACTGGTTCGATCCCTGGGTTGGGAAGATCCCCTGGAGGAGGAAATGGCAACCTACTCCAGTATTCTTGCCTGGAGAATCCCATGGACAGAGGAGCCTGGCGGGCTACAGTCTATAGGGTCACAAAGAGTCAGACAGGCTGAAGTGACTTAACACACACGCAAGAACCTCCAGGCACTGATCCAACCTCCCTTCCCACTGCCCCCCACCCCACCACTGATTCTCACACAAAACACAAGAGCTCCCAGCTCCTGTTTTCAGCTGTAAAATGGGTCTCTCCACCCTCAGGCTGGAGCTGGGCTGACCCCGCACACTCTGGGGTTGCAGAAGTCTCTTTAGGAGGATGTGAACTCAGCGCCCAGTCTCCTATAGAAGAGGGTGACCCAAGACTTACTGGATCCTTGGAGCAGAGCCTGGAGCACTGGGTCAGTCACGAAGGCTGAGGGTAATCGTGTGGGGCTGGAGCTGAGACATCTCCAAGAACCGAAGCAGGAAGTCCTGAGCACAGCAGACAGTCCTCACCCCTGGGTCGATGGGTGGAGATGGGGCTGGGAGGGCGGGGACCATCTGCTGTGTTGCTATTAGCCCTGACTCCTCTGTAGTTACCCTCAGGGGAGGTTCTGAGAGGGTTTTCTTTTTTTTTTTAAGTAGTTAAGATGATTTTTTATTAATTAGATTATTGATTGGTATGCTTGGTCTTTGTGGCTGTGCGCAGGGCTTTCTCTAGTTGCAGTGAGTGGGTGCTACTCCGTGGCGGTGCAGGACCTTCTCACGGCTGCGACTTCTCTTGTGGAGCACAGGCTTTGGGGCGGGCGGGCTGCACTAGCTGTGCCTTGTGGCCTCAGTAGTCCTGGCTCTAAGAACGGGCTCAGGAATTGCAGGGCACAGGTTTAGTTGCTCCACACCATGTTGAATCTTCCTTGATCAGGGATCAAACCTGAGTCTGCTGCATTGACGAGCAGATTCTCTACCACCAGGGAAGGCCCTGAGCTGTTTTCTTTGTTGTAGTAAAGTACACACAACAAAATTTACCGTTTAATTCATGTTAAGTGTCCAGTTCAATCATGTTTTGTGTGTGTGTGTGTGTGTGTGCTAAGTCACTTGAGTCGTGCCTGACTCCTTGCAACCCCGCCACGCTGCTCTGCCCATGGGAGTCTCCAGGCAAGAATACTGGAGTGGGTTGCTATTTCCTCCTCCAGGTGATCTTCCCAACCCAGAGATTGAATCCAGGTCTCCTACATGTCTTGCATGGGCACCCGGATTCTTTACCACTAGTGCCACTTGGAAAGCCCCTCAGTCATGTTAGGTATATTCATATTTTGTGCAACCAAATTCCAGAACATTTTTCACCTGGCAATGCTGAATCTCTGTTCCCGTTAAATAACAATTCCTTCTTTTTCCTTTTCCAGTTCCTGGCAATCACCATTCTATTTTCTGTCTCTGAATCTGATGACTCTAGAGACTTCACTTAAATGGAATCACACAATAGTTCTCAAGTATAGTCACGCTTATTTTACCGCGTATGATATCTGCAAGCTGCATCCATCATGTGTTAGAATACCTTTCCTTTGTAGTGCTGAGTAATACTCTATTATTAGTACATATCACATTGGCTTATCCATTCTTTGGTCAGTGGGCACTTGGGTTGCCTTCACGTTTTAATTATTGTGAAAAATGCTGCTATGATCATGGGTGCACTCTCAGTTCTTTTTGGTATATCCTCAGAGGTAGAATTGCTAGAGCATAAAGTTCTAAGATTTTTATCTGCTTGTGCTGGAGAAGATGTTCACATATTGAGGTATGGGGAAGTCATTTTGCTTATACATGGTTCATCTTGAACTGTGTGTGAACTAAACCAGCCTGTCTAACCCCCACAGCTCATCTGCTTTAACCATTGAGATAAAAAGCATCTGGTTTCAAGACAAGAATGAGAATCTCCATTCTCATGGCGTCCATGTTAACACTCCCGCCAAGATAAGGTTCCCTTCCCGGACACCAGGGCCCTGCTGTCTCACTGTCTACATACTAAGTCTGTTTCTTTTTGAAACTTGAAGGAATACACCCTGTCGTGTGTGATGTATGCTCTCTGTTGGATGAGGCATAAGACTGTGCCGGAAACCATGCTTCAGTGGGACAGTTCTGAGAATTCCCTGGCAGTGCTCTGTGTGTTCACTGCAGAGGGCATGGGTTCGATCCCTGGTTTGAACTAAGGACCCTGCACACTCCCCTCCTCCCACATGCCATGCAGCGGGGCCAAAAAAGAAAAGAAAACCAGATCAGTTTTTCAGAGTTACTTAAGAGGCTGCTTCCTAGGCTATAGTGTTCAGCTTGGCTCAAGCAAAACTCTTTTATTCCTGTTAGATTGTTTATTGAGTCTTTCCATGGACACTCGAACTCATTTGATCATAAAGGACCATGAGACATGTGAGCTATAAGACTTGGGACCCGACTTATAACTCTACTCCCTCCCAGTCCTCTTGCTGGGCTCCCCACTGTCTGCACATAACCTGAGACACTCCAGTGTGGGGGACACACAAGCCCAGCTGGACCCCAACCAGGAGAAGGGGAGCTTAAGGACTCTGATGTTAATTCAAGTAACAAACATGGAACCAGCATCTCATGTGCACACAGCCTTGCACAAAGGATGGAAGAGGGTAAAGGGGGTGTGACTTGGTCTGCTTCTTCAGGGAGCTCTGTTTGCTGGGAGAGCTGAGCACAAAGATGGAGAAGGAAAATGATGCAAGAGATCAGGAGCCCTGCTCCTCCTGGAAGGAAAACCCGAGAGTGAGAGGGGAATATTGCAGCTTTGAAGGATGCTAGTGAAGTGTTGACTAGATTCTGACCCGAGTCAAGTGACCCACGTGCTAAAACCCTGGGCACAAAGCAGCAAAAGGAGACCAAAATGCAGCACTCGATGGACTCTCACATCTGCTTCTTTTTTTAACATTGAAGTACAGTTGATTTACAATATTGTAAGTTAAAAAAAAAAAAAAAGCCACACAAGATGAAAGAGGCTTAACCTATTTCAGAAAGTTTTAGTTGGTTGAGTGAGGATGCACTTGAACCCCCAAAGCTGGTTTAAAAAAAAAATCTAGTGTTAGTCGTTCAGTCGTGTCTGACTCTTTGTGTGTCCACGGACTGTGGCCCGCCAGGGTCCTCTGTCCATGGGATTCTCCAGGCAAGAAAACTGGAGTGGGTTGCCATTTCCTTCTCCAGGGGATCTTCCCAAACCCTGTGTTTGAACCAGGGTCTCCTGCATTGCAGGTGGAGTCTTTACCATCTGAGCCCCTTCCCTGTTTCTTGTTGGCTGGGCAGGGTCTTCGTGCTGCGGGGCCTTTCTCCATCTGCAGTGATGGGGAGGCTGCTCTCTAGGCACGGTGCTCAGGCTTCTCTTGCTGGGGAGCTCGGATCCTAGGGTCACAGCCTTCAGCTGTGGCACAGGGGCTCTAGAGCACAGGCTCAGTAGTCAGGAGGATTACTTTAAAAGAAGACCTTGGAGATGCAAGGGAGGCAGAAAGAAGCCTTCTCGGAGTCTCCCTCATCAGACTCAAAGCAGAAAGTTCCAGTACGTATGGCTGCCAGAAAGTCCCTCTCTGAGGAGAGGGTGTGCCCAACGGCTCCCAAGGGCCCAATGGTGAGTAAAACTAGGACAATAATTGTGGACACAGTGGGGGAAGGAGAGGGTGGGAGGCATTGAGAGAGTAGCATGGAGACATACACGCGACCATGTGTAAAGCAGATGGCCAGTGGAAAGTTGCCATATGACGCAGGGAGCTCAGACCTGATGCTCTGTGACACCTAGCGGGGTGGGAGGTGGGAGGGAGGTTCAAGAGGGAGGGGACACAGGTCTACCCAGGGCTGATTCATAAAGACATATGGCAGAAACCAATACAAAGTTGTAAGGCAATTATCCTCCAATTAAAAACAGAGACATTTACTTTTTTTTTTTTGTTAATTTTGCTCCCTGGAAGTTTTCTAGCCTGAAGAAGCTGGAAAGACCACTCACACCTGCAGAGACAAATATTATTACAAAGCATCTCATCTCTAATTTCTTAATTTATTTGTCTTTCCCAAAGAAATCCATTTATTCTTCCCATAAAAGCCTTTTCTCCCTACACCCCTCTACTGAGTTAGGTACAGAAGCCTGTAGCTTTAATCATTTAGCAAGTCATACTTTTGTTGTCTCCTGTATATAATCCTTCCTCCTGGTAATTTGTTTTTTCTGAGTCTTTTTTCCAGACTTCGGTAAAAAAAAACCTAAGAGGATAAAGGGGGGAAGTGTTTCTGTTCCAAGAGCAGCAAAGTTTAACTGTTTCCACAATATGATGTTGCTACTGCATAAAATGTGTGGCCAGGTAAAAGAAGCAGTGGACAGCGTTCAGACATTTAACGTTGCCATAGAGATGACTATGTGCCAGGAACTAAAATAGGCATCAGAGACTTAGAAGGAAAAAGCTCCACTCTCCACTTTAACAGCAGGGGGCAATGGAGACAGTTTATCTGGAATCTATTTCACACACCTTTTTAAAAAAATTTTTAATTGGAGGATAATTGCTTTACAATGGTTTATTGGTTTCCGCCATACATCGCCATGAATCAGCCATAGGTACACATATGTCCCCTCCCTCTTGGGCCTCCTCTCCTACCTCCCACCCCATCCACCCCTCTAGGTTGTCACAGAGCACTGGGTCTGAGCTCCCTGGGTTATAGAGCAACTTCCCATTAGTGATCTATTTTACACCTGGTAATGGAAATGTTTCAATGCTCCTCTCTCAGTTTGTCCCACCCTCTCCTTCCCCCACTGTGGACACAGTCTGTTCTCTATGTCTGCGTCTCTACTGCTGCCCTACAGAGAGGTTCATCAGTACCACCACCTTTCTAGATTCCATACATATGCATTAATGTAGAATATTTGTTCTTTTTTCAACTTACTTCACTCTGTATTAAAGGTTCTACATCCATCCACCTCATTAGAACTGAGTCAAATGCGTTCCTGTTTATGGCTGTGGGTCATACCATTTAACTGGTATAAATACTGGACCATTCTTCTGCCCTGGGGAATTGTCAACATTCTGGTTTTGGGCTGATTGTGTTTTCCGTGGAAATGTGAATCTATCCCTTATATTCATGATGAACTGTAGTTGATCTAGAGGCTTGATGACTTTCCGATTCAGCTTTTCATCAGGACTGTGCTCCAGGCGGTGTTCTGTGTTGCCTGTTACAGCACAGTGGGTAACATGGGATATCTGGTTGTCCCCCAGCGGTAAGGGAAGAACAGCAATCAGGTGATGTCAGCCTCTTCCATCGGAGTTTCACCCAACAGTTTCACTCTCCATTGTTTCCCAGCCTGTATTTCAGTAGACCTTGCAAGACGGTGAACATGCAGAATTTTCCTGTTCTTCTTCTATTTTTAAATTCATTTAGCAACTTGCTGCTCAGTTTCTTGACTTCCATCCCCCTTCTCTCTACTGCAGTTGCTCATTCCCACAAACAGTCTTCTACTTCATGATTACCAATGTCTTCCATGTCCATAATCTCAGTTTCAAGCATTATTTTCTTCAGTAACACCTTTTGGTTTTTACTTCTCTAGTTTCACTTCCTATCTTTTAGTTCCACCCAGCCATAACCATTCATCAACCAACCATTACTTCCCACCCTCTTTCCTCACTTCTGGCAATGCAGGGTTTTTTTATTTTTCCAATTAAAGAACTTTCCTCATCACCTCTACTATGTAATTCTAAGAGTCTGTGACAGAAAAGTAAAGTGCTTATTACACAGTGTGATATATGTCTCAGCAAAGCTGGAGGGAAAGATGAAAATGACCATTTCTCTTCCTCAGTAAAATAATCCATTTCATCTGTTATTATTCTCTTTCCTTAAATTCTCCTTCATCTGATATTAATATGGCTATGCATCTTTCTCTCGCGTAACTGTTTGCCCAGTGTATGTCTTCCTTTCCGTCTGCTTTCTCATGTTTAAAATGCAACTCTTTTTTCAGATTTGCATTTATGTTTTTTTC
>NW_017217328.1:0-12601 GCF_001704415.2 Capra hircus | reverse complement strand
TCCAGGCGAGATGAGGCCCATTTCCGCTGAGGCGTCTTGAGGCTAATCACATCTAAGATCTGGAACTTCCAAAGGGTCCTCACAGCCTTCCTGCAACTCCTGAAGTTGCCCGACATACCCGTCTCCATTCGAGAGGAAGCGCGAGAGTCCTGCCCAAACCAGAGGAGCCTCATTTCCGGCTCCTAGCTCGAGAGGAGGAAATCCTTTCCCTGAGTGGGGGAAATAATTCCGGGCGTTCCTGTCGCTACTCAAGAGGAGGCGCTCTCGACAGGAAAGTCGAGAGGAACCCCAGTCGTGCCACCATTCCCAGAGTCCCCCAGAAATCTCAGTCCATTCCAGGGAAACCTGTTTTCCCTGCACTGCCTCTACTTTCAAGCCGAGGATCGACTCACACCACGGTGGTACGTGGGACAGCCTGTGGAAAGCCTCGAGGGAAAGCCCACAGATCCCTTGATCCACGCGAAGGAGCGCTACACTGCAGCTACTGCTCGGGAGGAAAGCGCACGTGCATGCCCCACTCGAGACGAGGACTGACTCTCCTGGGGAGACTCCAAAGTAACCCCAAGATCCATGTCAAGCACTGGAGAGGAATCCTCAGGTTCCGGCACCCAGTCTAACAATATCTTAGTCCCCGGCTTCGACGGAGAGAGAATCCTGAAGCAACTCGCATGGGGACTGGGATTTCCTGAGGCCACAAGAGCGGGTCCCTGAGTCCCCGTCGTAAGTCGAGAGCACCTGCCGAAACTCCAGAAAATCCAGGAGGTTCTCCCTCCAGGCGAGATGAGGCCCATTTTCGCTGAGGGCCTTCGAGGCTAATCACACTAACCTCTGGAACTCCAAAGGGTCCTTCACACCCTTGCTGCAAATTCAAGAAGTTCCCCGACATACCGTCTTCACTCGAGAGGAAGTACAGAGTCCGCCCACATCCAGAGGAGCCCCGTTTCCGCCTCCTAGCTCGAGAGGAGGGATCCTTTCCCTGCGTGCTCGGGAAAGAATTCCCGGCGTTCCCGTCGCATCTCAAGAGCAGGCGCTCTCCACAGGATAGGCGAGAGGAACTCAAGTTCGTGCCACCATTCCCAGAGTCCCCCAGATGTCTCAGTCCATTCCAGGGAAACCTGTTTTCCCTGCACTGCCTCGACTTTCAAGCCGAGGATCGACTCACACCACGTGGCACGTGGGACAGCCATGTAGGAAAGCCTCGTGGAAAAGCCTCAGGGAAGCCTCGAAGGAAAGCCCAGATCCCTTGATCCACGCGAAGGGAAGCGTGACACTGCTGCTACAGCTCGGGAGGAAAGCGCACGTGCATGCCCCCTCTCGAGACGTGGACTGACTCCCTGGGGAGACTCCAGAAGTACCCCAAGATCCATTTCAGCACTGGAGAGGAATGCTCAGGTTCCAGCACCGACTCCACACAAGATCTTCGGCCCCGGCATCGACGGGAGAGGAATCCCGAGAGGCCCCGTGCAACTCGCATGGGGACTGGCCTTTCCTGAGGCCACCAGAGCGGGTCCCTGAGGTCCCGGTCGTAAGTCGAGAGCACCTGCCGCAACTCGAGAAAATCCAGGAGGTTCTCCTCCAGGCGAGATGAGGCCCATTTCCGCTGAGGCGTCTCGAGGCTAATCACACCTAACCTTTGGAACTTCGTAAGGGTCCTTCACACCCTTGCTGCAACTCAAGAAGTTCCCCGACATACCCGTCTCCACTCGAGAGGAAGGCACGAGAGTCCCGCCCACATCCAGAAGGAGCCCCGTTTCCGCCTCCTAGCTCGAGAGGTGGGATGCTTTCCCTGCGTGGTCGGGAAAGATTTCCCGGCATTTCCGTCGCATCTCAAGA
This sequence comes from Capra hircus, assembly GCF_001704415.2. Lineage (NCBI taxonomy): Eukaryota > Metazoa > Chordata > Mammalia > Artiodactyla > Bovidae > Capra > Capra hircus. Next base: position 10,768 of record NW_017217328.1, on the reverse strand, counting down.
GGAGGCGCTCTACACAGGAATGGCAAGAGGAACTCCAGGGTCCTGCCACCATTCCCAGAGTCCCCCAGATATCACAGTCCATTCCAGGGAAACCTGTTTTCCCTGCACTTCCTCGACTTTCAAGCCGAGGATCGACTCACACCACAGTGGCACGTGGGACAGCCCTGTGGGAAAGCCTCGTGGGAAAGCCTCGAGGGAAAGCCACAGATCCCTTGATCCACGCGAAGGGAAGCACGACACCGCTGCTACAGCTCGGGAGGAAAGCGCACGTGCATGCCCAACTCGAGACGAGGACTGACTCCCCTGGGGAGACTCCAGAAGCACCCCAAGATCCACGTAAGCACTGGAGAGGAATCCTCAGATTCCGGCACCGACTCCACACAAGGTCTTAGGCCCGGCATCGACGGGAGAGGAATCCGGAGAGGCCCCCGAGCAACTCGCATGGGGACTGGCCTTTTCTGAGGCCATCAGAGCGGGTCCCTGAGGTCCCCGTCGTAAGTCTATAGCACCTGCCGCAACTCCAGAAAATCCAGGAGGTGCTCCCCTCCAGGCGAGATGAGGCTCATTTCCGCTGAGGCGTCTCAAAGCTAATCACACCTAACCTCTGGAAATTCCAAAGCGGTCCTTCACACCCTTGCTGCAACTCAAGAAATTCCCCGACATAACCCGTCTCCACTCGAGAGGAAGCACGAGAGTCCCGCCCACATCCAGAGGAGTCCCGTTTCCGCCTCATAGCTCGAGAGGAGGGATCCTTTCCCTGCGTGGTCGGGAAAGAATTCCGGCGTTCCCTTCGCATCTCAAGAGGAGACGCTCTCCACAGGAAAGGCGAGAGGAACACCAGGGTCGTGCCACCATTTCCAGAGTCCCCCAGATATCTCAGTCCATTCCAGGGAAACCTGTTTTCCCTGCACTGTGTCGACGTTCAAGCCGAGGATCGACGCACACCACGGTGGCACGTGGGACAGCCCTGTGGGTAAGCCTCGTGGGAAAGCCTCGTGGAAAAGCCTCGAGCGATAGACACAGATCCCTTGATCCACGCTAAGGGAAGCGTGACACTGCTGCTAAAAGCTCGAGAGGAAAGCGCACTTGCAGGGCCCCCATTCGAGACGAGGACTGACGCCCCTGGGAAGACTCCAGAAGTACCCCAAGATCCATGTCATCACTGGAGAGGAATCCTCAGGTTTCGGCACCGACGCCAACACAAGGTCTTTGGCCGCAGCATCGACAGGAGAGGAATCCCGAGAGGACCCAAAAGCAACTCGCATGGGGACTGGCCTTTCCTGAGGCCACCAGAGCGGGTCCCTGAGGTCCCCGTCGTAAGTCGAGAGCACCTGCTGCAACTCCAGGAAATATAGGAGGTTCTCACCTCTAGGCGAGATGAGGCCCATTTCAGCTGAGGTGTCTCCAGGCAAATCACACCTAACCTCTGGAACTTCCAAAGGGTCCTTCACACCCTTGCTGCAACTCTAGAAGTTCCCCGACATTCCCGTCTCCACTCGAGAGGAATCACGAGAGTCCCGCCCACATCCAGAGGAGCCCGGTTTCCGCCTCCTAGCTCGAGAGGAGGGATCCTTTCCCTGCGTGGTCGGGAAAGAATTTCCCGTGTTCCCGTCGCATCTCAAGAGGAGGCGCTCTACACAGGAAAGGCGAGAGGAACTCCAGGGTCGTGCCACCATTCCCAGAGTTCCCCAGATGTCTCAGTCCATTCCAGGGAAACCTGTTTTCCCTGCACTGCCTCGACTTTCAAGCCGAGGATCGACTCACACCACGGTGGCACGTGAGACAGCCATGTGGGAAAGCCTCGTGGGAAAGCCTCGTGGGAAAGCCTCGAGGGAAAGCCACAGATCCCTTGATCCACGCGAAGCGAAGCGCGACACTGCGGCTACAGCTCGGAGGAAAGCGCACGTGCATGCCCCCACTCGAGACGAGGACTGACTCACCTGGGGAGACTCCAGAAGTACCCCAAGATCCATGTCAGCACTGGAGAGGAATCCTCAGGTTCCGGCACTGACTCCACACAAGGTCTTAGGCCCCAGCATCGACGGGAGAGGAATCCCGAGAGGCCCCCGAGCAACTCGCATGGGGACTGGCCTTTCCTGAGGCCACCAGAGCGGGTCCCTGAGGTCCCCGTCTTAAGTCCAGAGCACCTGCCGCAACTCGAGAAAATCCAGGAGGTTCTCCCCTCCAGGCGAGATGAGGCCCATTTCAGCTGAGGCTTCTCGAGGCTAATCACACCTAACCTCTGGAACTTCCAAAGGGTCCTTCACACCCTTGCTGCAACTCAAGAAGTTCCCCGACATACCCGTCTCCACTCCAGGGAAGCACGAGGTCCGCCCACATCCAGAGGAGCCCCTTTCCGCCTCCTAGCTCGAGAGGAGGATCCTTTCCCTGCGTGCTCGGGAAAGAATTACCCGCGTACCCGTCGCATCTCAAGAGGAGTCGCTCTCCACAGGAAAGGCGAGAGGAACTCCAGGGTCATGCCACCATACCCTGAGTCCCCCAGATGTCTCAGTATATTCCAGGGAAAACTGTTTTCCCTGCACTGCCTCGACTTTCAAGCCGAGGATCGACTCACACCACGGTGGCAAGTGGGATAGCCCTGTGGGAAAGCCTCGTGGGAAAGCCACAGATCCCATGATCCACGCGAAGGGAAGCGTGACACTGCTGTTACAGCTCGGGAGGAAATCGCACGTGCATGCACCCACACGAGACGAGGACTGACTCCCCTGGGGAGACTCCAGAAGTACCCCAAGATCGGTGAAAGCACTGGAGAGGAATCCTCAGGTTCCGGCACCGACTCCACACAAGGTCTTAGGCCCCAGCATCGACGGGAGAGGAATCCCGAGAGGCCCCCGAGCAACTTGCATGGGGACTGACCTTTCCTGAGGCCACCCAGGGCGGGTCACTGAGGTCCCCGTCATAAGTCGAGAGCACCTGCCGCAACTCAAGAAAATCCAGGAGGTTCTCCCCTCCAGTCGAGATGAGGCCCATTTCCGCTGAGGCGTCTCGAGGCTAATCACACCTAACCTCTGGAACTTCCAAAGGGTCCTTCACACCCTTGCTGCAACTCAGGAAGTTCCCCTACATACCCGTCTCCACTCGAGAGGAAGCACGAATTTCCCGCCCACATCCAGAGGAGCCCCGTTTCCGCCTCCTAGCTCGAGAGGAGCGATCCTTTCCCTGCGTGGTCGGGAAAGAATTCCCGGCGTTCCCGTCGCATCTCAAGAGGAGGCACTCTCCACGGGAAAGGCGAGAGGAATTCCAGGGTCGTGCCACCATTCCCAGAGTCCTCCAGATGTCTAAGTCCATTCAAGGGAAACCTGTTTTCCCTGCACTGTTTCGACTTTCAAGCAGAGGATCGACTCACACCACGATGCCACGTGGGACAGTCCTGTGGGAAAGCCTCGCGGGGAAAGCCTCGAGGGAAAGCCACAGATCCCTTGATCCACGCCAAGGGAAGCGTTACACTGCTGCTAAAGCTCGAGAGTAAAGCGCACTTGTATGCCACCACTCGAGACGAGGACTGACTCCACTGGGGAGAGTCCAGAAGTTCCCCAAGATCCATTTCAGCAATGGAGAGGAATCCTCAGCTTCAGGAACCGCCTCCACACAATGTCTTAGGCCCCGGCAACGACTGGAGAGGAATCCCGAGAGGCCACAGAAAAACTCGCATGGGGACTGGCCTTTCCTGAGGCCACCAGAGCGGGTCCCTGAGGTCCCCGTCGTAAGTCGGAGAGCACCTGCCGCAATACGAGAAAATTCAGGAGGTTCTCCCCTCCAGGCGAGATGAGGCCCATTTCCGCTGAGGCGTCTCGAGGCTAATCACACCTAACCTCTGGAACTTCCAAAGGGTCCTTCACACTCTTGCTGCAATTCAAGAAGTTCCCCGACATACCCGTCTCCACTCGAGAGGAAGCACGAGAGTCCCGCCCCCATCCAGGAGAGCCCGGTTTCCGCCTCCTAGCTCGAGAGGAGAGATCCTTTACCTGCGTGGTCGGGACAGAATTCCCGGTGTTCCCGTCGCATCTCAAGAGGAGTCGCTCTCAACAGGAAAGTCGAGAGGAACTCCAGGGTCGTACCACCATTCACAGAGTCCCAGAGATGTCTCCGTCCATTCCAGGGAAACCTGTTTTCCCTGCACTGCCTCGACTTTCAAGCCGAGGATCGACTCACACCACGGTGGCACGTGGGACAGCCCTGTGGGAAAGCCTCGAGGGCAAGCCTCGTGGGAAAGCCTCGAGGGAATGCCACAGATCCCTTGATCCACGCGAAGGGAAGCAAGACACTGCTGCTACAGCTAGGGAGGAAAGCGCACGTGCATGCCGCCACTCAAGAGGAGGACTGACTCCCCTGGGGAACTCCAGAAGTACCCCAAGATCCATGTCAGCACTGGAGAGGAATCCTCAGGTTCCGGCACCGACTCCACACAAGATCTTAGGCCCCGGCTTCGACGGGAGAGGAATCCTGAGCGGCCCCGAGCAACTCGCATGGGGACTGGGATTTCCTGAGGCCAGCAGAGCGGGTCCCTGAGGTCCCCGTCGTAAGTCGAGAGCACCTGCCGCAACTCGACAAAATCCAGGTGGTTCTCCCTTCCAGATGAGAAGAGGGCCATTTCCGCTGAGGCGTCTTGAGGCTAATCACACCTAACTTCTGGAACTTCCAAAGGGTCCTTCACACCCTTGCTGCAACTCAAGAAATTCCCCCGCATACCCGTCTCCACTCGAGAGGAAGCACGAGAGTCCCGCCCACATCCAGAGGAGCCCCGATTCCGCCTCCTAGCTCGAGAGGCAGGATCCTTTCCCTGCGTGTTTGGGAAAGAATTCCCGGCATTCCCGTCGCATCTCAACAGGAGGCCCTCTCCACAGGAAAGCCGAGAGGAACTCCAGTGTCGTGCCACCATTCCCAGAGTCCCCCAGATGTCTCAGTCCATTCCAGGGAAACCTGCTTTCCCTGGAATGCCTCGACTTCAAGCCGAGGATCAACTCACACCACGGGGGTACGTGGGACAGCCCTGCGGGAAAGCCTCGTGGGAAAGCCTCCAGGGAAGCCACAGAACCCTTGATCCACCCGAAGGAAAGCGTGACACTGCTGCTACAGCTCAGGAGGATAGCTCACGTGCATGCCCCCACTCGAGACGAGGACTGACTCCCCTGGGGAGACTCCAGAAGTACCCCAAGTTCCATGTCAGCACTGGAGAGGAATCCTCAGGTTCCGGCACCGACTCCACACAAGGTCTTATGCCGGCTTCCAGCCCCGGTGGATCCAGGGAATTCGAAGGGTGGACGGCGTTGGCGTGGAAAGACTTGTTTATTTATTAATGTAAGATTAGATTAGGAAACTATATTGTAGTAAGAAGGTTAAGTGGAGGAAGAGGACTGAATAGCTTGGTTTACGCGGACGGCCAATAAAATTCCAGACAAGGAATTTGCACCACCTACGTTGGGCCACCGGCACCCGCTTGAATATCTAAGGGTGCCTCGCCTTAAGCTCCCTTTCGTGTGGGTCTTAACAGCCAGGACAAGTAAGTAGACCTGGCGAGCCTCCGCACTCCAGGTGGAGATTCAGCCTGAAGTTAAAGTAAAGAGCAGAGAGAAGGAAAGGTAGAGAAGAAGAAAGAGTGAGAAAGACACGGGGGGAGCCAGAGTCCCAAGAAACCAGGCTGAGAGACTAGTTCGAGAAGCTGGTCCGAGAAACTGGCCCCCGGCCCCTGGCCTCCTCCTTTATTGTTCAGAAGGCCTTTTATACTTTTGATAAAACATGGAGATCAATGGATAACACAAAATTATGTAGTGTTCGCAACCCAGATTCTTTCTGTATATCATTTTGTATACTAAAGGTCTCAGGTGATTTACATTATCTTCTGGCCAAGAGGCTTGTTAACACTTTTTGGCTCTCTTCCTTAATGAATGTTAATTTTGTTTCCCCTGAAGTGTTTTTCTTTAATCTGCATCTCCTTAAAGCATTAAAGTTACATCTCTATAGAACAAAGGTGCAGTGGGTTATAACAAAGAAGGTACTTAACTCAAAGATCTAATGTTGCTAATACCAGGTCTACTACTTGTTTTTCTATATACCAACTATATCTAATAATAAAGGATATGAAAATTTTGGCAGCAAGCATTGACCCAAAAAATGAAACTTTTAATCAGTCCTATTCTAAAAGATTTTGACTCCTCGGAAGCTCCTGCATTCCTAGGATGTTTTAAGCTTCCTGTGCCTCCTGCGGTCAGGAGGCCTCAAACAATCACAAGCGCAGCTGTACGAGTCCTACAGGCAGGCTAGAAAGCCATCAGAGGTTTTTTGGATTGAAACACACTCTTTCAAATGCAGAAGAATAACGCCCTGAATTGACTTTTTCCAGAAAAGGTCAGAAGAGTGAAAAAGCAGAGCACAAAAACCGGCAGATTTTTGTTGGGGTACATGATTAAAAATTTCCAGAGGGGTCCCTGAAGTCTGAGCATGCCTTGCGTATGTCAGCTTCCATCCTCATAACCTTGTCACGGGCGGCTTCCTCACACTGGCTCCGGCAGTCTTAGGCCCCGGCATCGACGGGAGAGGAATCCCGAGAGGCCCCCGAGCAACTCGCATGCGGACTGGCCTTTCCTGAGGCCAACAGAGTGGGTCCCTGAGGTCCCCCGTCGTAAGTCGAGAGCACCTGCCGCAACACGAGAACATCCAGGAGGTTCTCCACTCCAGGCGAGATGAGGCCCATTTCCGCTGAGGCGTCTCGAGGCTAATCACACCTAACCTCTGGAACTTCCAAAGGATCCTTCACACCCTTGCTGCAACTCAAGAAGTTCCCCGACATACCCGTCTCCACTCGAGAGGAAGCACGAGAGTCCCGCCCACATCCAGAGGAGCCCCATTTCTGCCTCCTAACTCGAGAGGAGGGATCCTTTCCCTGCGTGGTCGGGAAATAATTCCCGGCGTTCCCGTCGCCATCTCAAGAGGAGGCCGCTCTCCACAGGAAAGGCGAGGGGAACTCCAAGGTCGTGCCACCATTCCCAGAGTCTCCCAGATATCTCAGTCCATTCCGGGAAACCTGTTTTCCCTGCACTGCCTCGACTTTCAAGCCGAGGATCGACTCACACCACGGTGGCACGTGGGACAGCCCTGTGGGAAAGTCTCGTGGGAAAGCCTGGTGGGAAAGCCACGATGGAAAGCCACAGATCCCTTGATCCACGCGACGGGAAGCGTGACACTGCTGCTACAGCTCGGGAGGAAAGCGCACGTGCATGCCCCCACTCGAGACGAGGACTGACTCCCCTGGGGAGACTCCAGAAGTACCCCAAGATCCATGTCAGCACTGGAGAGGAATCCTCAGGTTCTGGCCCCGACTCCACACAAGGTCTTAGGGCCCGGCATGGACGGGAGAGGAATCCCGAGAGGCCCCCAAGCAACTCACAGGGGCACTGGCCGTTCCTGAGGCCACCAGAGCGGGTCCCTGAGGTCCCCATCATAAGTAAAGAGCACGTGCCGCAACTTGAGAAAATCCAGGAGGTTCTCCTTTCCAGGCGAGATGAGGCGCATTTCCGCTGAGGTGTCTCGAGGCTAATCACACCTAACCTCTGAACTTCTAAAGGGTTCTTCACACCCTTGCTGCAACTCAAGAAGTTCCCCGACATACACTTCTGCACTCAAGAGGAAGCACGAGAGGCCCGCCCACATCCAGAGGAGCCCCGCTTCCACCTCATAGCTCGAGAGGAGGGATCCTTTCCCTGAGTGGTCGGGAATGAATTCCCGGACTTGCCATAAGCAGCTCAAGAGGGGGCGCTCTCCACAGGAAAAGGCGAGAGGAACTCCAGGGTCGTTCCACCATTCCCAGAGTCCCCCAGATGTCTCAGTTCACTCCAGGGAAACCTGTTTTCCCTGCACTGCCTCGACTTTCAAGTCGAGGATCGACTCACACCACGGTGGCACGTGGGACAGCCCTGTGGGAAAGCCTCGTGGGAAAGCCTCGTGGGAATGCCTCGAGGGAAAGCCACAGGTCCTTGATCCACACGAAGGGAAGCATGACACTGCTGCTACAGCTCGGGAGGAAAGCGCACGTGCATGCCCCACTCGAGACGAAGACTGACTCCCCTGGGGAGACTCCAGAAGTACCGCAGGATCCATGTCAGCACCTGGAGAGGAATCCTCAGCTTCCGCACCGCCTCCACACAAGGTCTTAGGGCCCGGAATCGTCGGGAGAGGAATCCCGAGAGGACCCCAAGCAACTCGCAGGGGGACTGGCCTTTCCTGAGGCTGCCAGAGCGGGTCCCTGAGGTCCCCCGTCTTAAGTCAAGAGCACCTGCCGCAACTCGAGAAAATTCAGGAGGTTCTCCCCTCCAGGCGAGATGAGGCCCATTTCAGCTGAGGCTTCTCGAGGCTAATCACACCTAACCTCTGGAACTTCCAAAAGGGTCCTTCACACCCTTGCTGCAACTCAAGAAGTTCCCCGATATACCCGTCTCCACTGGAGAGGAAGCACGAGAGTCCCGCCCACATCCAGAGAGCCCCCGTTTCCGCCTCATAGCTGGAGAGGAGAGATCCTTTCCCAGCGTGGTCTGGAAAGAATTCCCGGCGTTCCCGTCGCATCTCAAGATGAGGTGCTCTCCACAGGAAAGGCGAGAGGAACTCCAGGGTCGTGCCACCCATTCCCAGAGTCCCCCAGATGTCTCAGTCCATTCCAGGGAAACCTGTTTTCCCTGCACTGCCTCCACTTTCAAGCCGAGGATCGACTCACACCACGGTGGCACGTGGACAGCCCTGTGGGAAAGCCTCGTGGGAAAGCATCATGGGAAAGCCTCGTGGGAAAGCCTCGAGGGAGCCACTGATCCCATGATCCACGACGGGAGGGTGACACTGCTGCTACAACGCGGGAGGAAGCGCACGTGCATGCCCCACTGAGAGGATGGACTGACTCCCCTGGGGAGATTCCAGAAGTACCCTAAGATCCATGTCAGCACTGGAGAGGAATCCTCAGGTTCCAGCACCGACTCCACACAAGGTCTTAGGCCCTGGCATCGAAGGGAGAGGAATCCCAAGAGGCCCCCGAGCTACTCGCATGGGGACCGGCCTTTCCTGAGGCCACCAGAGTGGGTCCCTGAGGTCCCCGTCTTAAGTCGAGAGCACCTGCAGCAACTCGAGAACATCCAGGTGGTTTCCCCTCCAGGCGAGATGAGGCCCATTTCCGTTGAGGCGTCTCGAGGCTAATCACACCTAACCTCTGGAACTTCCAAAGGGTCCTTCACACGCTTGCTGCAACTCAAGAAGTTCCCCGACATACCAGTCTCCACTCGAGAGGAAGCACGAGGGTCCCGCCCACATCCAGAGGAGCCTGGTTTCCACCTCGTAGCTTGAGATTAGGGATTCTTTTCCTGCTTCGTCTGGAAAGATTTCCGGCTTTCCCGTCGCATCTCAAGAAGAGGCGCTCTCAATAGGAAAGGCGAGAGAAACCCCAGTGTCGTGCCACAATTCCAAGGGACCCCCATATGTCTCAGTCCATTCCAGAGGAACTTGTTTTCCCTGCACTGCCTCTTCTTTCACGCCGAGGATCCTCTCTCACTCCACCATGGCATGTCCCACGTGGGACAGCCCTGTGGGAAAGCCTCGTCGGAAAGCCTCGAGGGAAAGCCACAGATCCCTTGATCCCCGCGACGGGAAGTGTGACACTGCTGCTACAGTTCGTGAGGAAAGCTCACGTGCATGCCCCACACGAGATGAGCACTGACTCCCCAGGAGAGACTCCAGAAGTACCCCAAGATCCATGTCAGCACTGGAGAGGAAACCTCAGGTTCCAGCCCGACTCCACACAAGGTCTTAGGCCCCGACATCGACGGAGAGGAATCCCGAAAGGCCGCCTTGCAACTCCCATGGGCACTGGCCTTTCCTGAGGCCACCAGAGCGGGTCCCTGTGGTCCCCGTCGTAACTCGAGAGACCCTGCCCAACTCTAGAAAATCCAGGAGGTTCTCCGCTCCAGGCGAGATGAGGCCCATTTCCTCTGAGGCGTCTAGAGTCTCATCACACCTAAACTCTGGAAATTCAAAAGGGTCCTTGCTGCAACTCAAGAAGTTCCCGACATACCCGTCTCCACTCGAGAGGAAGCACGAGGGTCCCGCCACATCCAGAGGAACCCCGTTTCCGCCTGGTAGCTCGAGATGAGGGATCCTATCCTTCTTAGTCAAGAAGATTTTTCAGCGTTCCCGTGGCCTCTCAAGAGCAAGGGCTCTCAATAGGAAAGGCGAGAGGAACTCCAGGGTCGTGCCACCATTCCAAGAGTCCCCCAGATATTCTCAGTCCATTTCAGAGGAACCTGTTTTCCCCACAATGCCTCGACTTTCACGCCGAGGATCCACTCACACCATGGTGGCACGTGGGACAGCCTTTGGAAAGCCTCGTGGGAAAGCCACAGATCCCTTGATCCCCGCGAAGGGAAGCGTGACACATCTGCTACACTGTCCCTGAGGTCACGGTCGTATGTTGAGAGCACCTGCCGCAACTCGAGAAAATCCAGGAGGTTCTCTGCTCCAGTCGAGATGAGGCCCATTTTCTCTGTGGCGTCTCGAGAGTAATCACACCTAAACTCTGGAACTTCCAAGGGGTCCTACACACCCTTGCCACAACTCAGGAGGTTCCCCAATATACCCGTCTCCACTCCAGAGGAAGCACGAGGGTCCGGCCTCCTCCAGAGGAGCTCCGTTTCCGCCTCCAATCTCGAGATGAGGGATCCTTCCCTGCTTCCTCGGAAAGAATTCCCAACGTTTCCGACGCATCTCAAGAGAGGTG